>NW_027109684.1:2322511-2355056 GCF_000696795.3 Halyomorpha halys
ATGTGTGTGTGTGTGTGTGTGTGTATGTATGTATGTATATATAATTTTAGTGACTATTCGTATTAAGATGCAGCCTTTGAGCTTGAGGGAACTAGGCAGTGATAGATTCTGTGGCTTAGGACAAGCCATCAGTTCTTTGAAAGGTCGTGGGGGAAATAAGGAGATGTCACGTTTAAGATTGGATATGCAGAAGACATAAGGATTACATAAAAAACCTTGTCTTACTATATTGAGATCACCTTATTCTATCGCTGTTACAGACAATACGGTGTCATTTTTTCCGATTTAAGCATTTTTTTTTAATAATGACGATATCAAATATACCTCCTTCCAGAAATTTATTTTATTAGTGTTAGTGAAGAGACTTTTTGGATATCTGATCACTGACAAGTCAAAGATCATTTCATGGCATTTTTAGTGATCGCATGATTCTGTCATAATCACTATAATTACCTAACTCATTGTCATTAAACCTATTTTAAAAGACAGACAGACATAAATTTCAGAACATTCAAGCTGATAATAATTATTAACTACTTAATTAACAAAGGCCGTTCTAGGGAATATCATTATCATTTTTTTCATTTTAGTGAGCTGGACAATGAACGGTGTACATTTTAGTATGTTGGAATAAGTTGAATTTAGATCACGTTTTTGGCATTTAAGTGCACCTTTTGCCGGTGTGTTCTATTAACAGCGTTTATTGTTGGATATTTTATCTTTTAGATGAGCGGGTGGCTCAATAGTAAGGAACTGCGCTACTAACTGCCAAGGGTTTGACTCCGACCTAAGCAAATAATTATTTTCTGTTAAGTTGTGCCCTTGAGTCAGCCCTGTGGGTTCTGGAGCCTTTCGGCGTCCACCCAGTCTTAGAAGTGGGTACCATTAATTGGGCAAAAAATGGGCTGTTGAGCGTGATTTTGACCAAATAACCTCCTTGCACAACCGTTACTAGCCCAACAGTACTTCCTTACAAAGTATTACACTCCTGACCCTTCAAGAGTAGTTGCGGTACAGATTTAATTTTCTCTTTTACTTATTTTTTTATTTAGATTTCGTTTTGTATCTATATAGTAGTGTATATAGTATGCTTATTGATTATGAGTCATATTTGTATGGTGCGTTGTGTTAATGTCTACGCAGTTGGCGATACTATTAGCTGCGACTGGTCAGTTTCTATTTGCTAGTAGGTCCTTTTTTATTTAATATCTTCAAATACATTGTGTTTCACCAAACATCTGAATGAATACTTTTCTCTCTTTTTTTTTTTTATTTTGTGTGAGGACACGATTTGTTTGTTTTCTTATCAAAAAGTGGTTTTTATTTATTTTATTAGGTTTTTTTTTTGTTTATTTGCAGTTAATTGTGTATTCATGAGTGTTTCTTTGTTCACCTTTTTTCAGTCTCGTACTTTTTTGCACATATCGATTTCATACATTTGTTTATCGGAAGTTTTATCATGTTGTGATGTAATAAATAGCTTTAATTGATCTAGTAATTGCTTACAACAGCGTTGATGTAAAAGTGGTCCGCTGACAGATGGACTAATATTAGTGTTATCTATCTGCTCGTAAAATTCCATTATGATTGTTTATCTTGGGTAATTGGCAGCTGGTTCTATCTCAGACCCAAATCTGGTGATTTGGGTGGTTATGGGTCAAATGGGAAAATTACCTCTGATAGTATGCTATGTTACGGTAGGATAGGAAATGCGAAAATTTGCCACAATCAGGTTACTCTATTGGCTTCCTAATTACTGAACTGCTACTGATTACAGGTAGGCTTGGAGATCGGATCAATGAATATTATGGCTGCTTTTAATAGTTAAATATAAACATGGCTTTAAAGCATTCAGTAAATCAATTTGAAATATAATTTTAACACTTTCTTGAGACTGGTTAATATTGCTTGAATAATTAATATTTTATCTATTTTAGTCTCAAAACATTTTTATTCTATTATAAGTCCGACGTTTCGGCCAATTCGGCCATCCTCAGGGACAATCTATCACAAACAGCTTTTATTAAATATATTGTCTTCAACCATACAAAACAAATAACAATATCATTTATAAATTATCATACATTAATTCAATTTTAAAACTAAATCATTTAAAAAACTACTTCATGCAAGCTATTCTGCCCAGATTATATTTATATCAGTCCAAAAATTACCCTATGCTACATTAAAACATTAGGGAATCATATAATTTTATTAATATGCAATTATTAGGTTAAGTCTATTTACCTAATTAGTAAATTTGGTAAACATTAAATTAAAAATTAAAATTATTTATCACAGTCAACAATAAAATTTATCACAACTATATTTCTAACCTTCCCTACACTCAGGTCAAGCATTTAAATTATTAATTGCAACCATACTCACTTTTGGTTAAATTTCCTCTTTATTTTATTTCAGAATTTTAATTCCTATCAAGGTTAATTATAATAATCAACATTAATTTTATTTCATAATTTTCATAAATTAATTTTACTTAAAATCTCTGAATAATGTTGGTTCAGATTTCTTTTGCCTGTTTTAAAATTCTCTGGATACTTAATATTTTCTGATTTCTAAATGACCTCAAGTATTTTTCTTTTGAATGTATTATTTTCTTTATCTAAAATCATAATATTTTTAAAATGTAAAGTATGCTGGTTTTTGGTTATATGCTGCACTAGTGCTGTTTTAGAAAGATCCAAATTCTCCTTGTTTTTTAAATCATTAAAAAAATATTGTTATTTATTTGAAATTGTTGAAGAACATTCGTAAAATAAAAGCTGTTTGTGATAGATCGTCCTTGAGGATCGCCGAATTGGCCGAAACGTCAGATTTATAAAGGAGTAAAAATGTTTTGAGACTAAAATTGTATTTATTAAAACACATAATTTTAATGAAAATAATTTTGTTAATATAAACGTAGCTATTTCGCCCCGCGTTATTATTTTATAAGTTCTTAAAGTTACAGTAGTAGTAAGCGCCCAGATACCACTGGAGCAAAGGGTCGTCGCTGATCTCTTTCCGATGCCAAGTTCTTCACCGTTCTCCATGGTCGTACTAACAGGTTCCTCATCACCGATCTCTTCCACCTTTTCCTGGGTTTCCCTTGCTTCTGAGCACCCTGCGGATTCAACAGTTTGACTCCATATACTCGAATTGTTTGGCTTAATATAGTACATCAAAGTTATATCATATTGAGTCAAACGATATACTAATGTGGCTAAAAGTTTTCGAGAATTAATAGTAGGTACAAAATGGATTCATGTTATACATTACTAGTTTCATAAATTATTTCGGTAAGTAATCGAGGGTACCTGAATTGTAATGTTTATTTCTGGAGGTATTCAAATTGAAAGTTTTTTTTTTATTTATTTAATGAAATTTACAATTATCTATGAAAGACTCGACCAATTTACCCCTCTCATCCACGTGGCCACTACCCCAAAATTCATATGCACTTGAAAATCTAAATTGAAAGAAAATGAAATATTTGAAAATTGATCCAATACACTGTTGTAATCATTAATCCATAGAGCATCTACAATTTAATTAACAAAATAAATCATAGAAATAGTAATGTGAAACATGACTCAATGATCAACGACTGACTTTCACAGCTACTATAATACAAAAATTTACTGTAAAATTGCTGGGCAGTTGTTTTTTTAACGTTTATAACACAAATTCAGAATATTCTAATAATAATAAGAAGAATATTCCGGGGGGGGGGGGAGAGGGGAGTCCTCTTTCCCTGAAACTGTTTAAGATGGCATTCTCTGAAGGTGAATTCATGGTTACTTTCAATAAAAATTGTAGAAAAAAAAACAAAAAAAGATTTTTCTGTATTATATTTAATATTGGCTTAAACTTTTTATTTTTATTTTTATTATCAACACAACCTGAAAGTACTCGACACGAAGAAATAAATCAAATAAAAATACTTCATTTCATAACATTCTTTCCATTTCTAGCCTATAAATAACAATCAAGTGAATACGATCCCTTTTAATATGATATTCTATGGAATCCATGAATGACGAAGTTGAAATTTTGAATGATTGCTAAATCAATATCAGCTCTTTGGCAAGGACTATTCATATTTGTCAATGGTAGGCTTGATGAATGAATGAATACCAAATCTTGGAATTTCATGTGCAACAGCACGTTGTGAAAAGGGTGTATTTACACAGATTTTCTGGAATACGTCTGTGTTCGAAATAGACAGGTGAACATGCATTTTCAAAGTTTAAATGTGGCATGTTCTAATTCTTTGTGGTTTAGTGACAGTTTCCTCTAGCTTTTGCAGGATTTTCTTTTTTTTAAATTTTACTATTAAGGTAAAGTATTATTTGAGAGAGGTGGGTGGCTTAGTGAGTAAGGGTGTTCGGAGTCGGCTGTGGCAGATAATTATTTATTCTGTTACTATAACCGTGAGGTTCCCCTACCCTGTAGGTTCGGATGCCCTTCGGGGTTCACTTAGCCTCACTAAGTGGGTATCCTTAATTGGGAAAATCTGGTAGTTGGGTATAATCATAAAAAATCACCTCCTTGCACAACAGTTGTTCTAGAAACAGTTCAATCTTAACTCTTCACTGGTTTTAGCTGTACAGCCTTTTTTTTTTTAATGATGTTATTTTGATTTATCTATATGGCCTGGTTTGAAACCATGGAAGTTTTACCTTCCCAGGAAATGTAACTTCAATATATTGTATTTTGGTTCATTTTTTTTTATTCCATTGACAATAATTTTATGTATTTCGATTTTTTTTTACCCAAGGGTTATACTTGATAGAGTGTAAAAGTACAGCACCTAATTTATTCTTGTCCAAGCTGTGGAGTAGTGAGTTCTTGGAATTTCTGTGCACACCGGCGTTGATAAAAAACTGCTTGATCTATTAAACCTCCGTTCGTCATCATCCATCTTGTGAGTTTGTAAACACCACTATTGAAGTTGCCAGCTTGGTACCGTAATTTTTAAATTGTAGTTTCTTTGGAATTAATCATTCCGTAACTTTATCTTTTACAACTATCAAAATAATCTGGAATTGAATTATATATAGACCAATAAAAAAAAAAATAGTGAGAACAAATATATAATTTTTTATTATTGATACATGAATGATTTTATTTCACGAATGTAAACTTTGAGGTTAATTATAGTATTTAGTATTTGGAAATCTGATCCATCTGATTTGAAATTTGCTCCATAAACTGTTTTATGATTAGGTACCCAACCTGAGCCCATTGATATTATTATATTTATTTTAGCCGACATAAATTTTCTAAAATTTAAGAACTCTAAATCGCTTGTAGTCTTAAAATCTGCTCTATGTGAGATATATAGTATTACTTTCACTTACCTATGAATATGATATATGGTATTAATATCACATAATTTTATGCGGAGTATATTGCTAGGATATATATTGCGATTTTGAAAAATTTTAAATCTGTGTATAAAATGTTTTGAGGTCCTTATATACTGATAATTAAGTTTCGAAAAATTATCTGAGTGTTTGTGGCAGCATGTCTTTGATCAGCCTACAGATGTATGCCTGGAATTTTATATGAACGTTTTTGCTAATATCGATTCAGCGGAAGTGCAACTTTATGTATTCGATTCTACACTTACTAACAATTTTCTCAGAAACAGCATCTTATAATTATTGAATTAATCAGATAGGGCTTAAATGTTGAATTTTCAAAGAATTTTAGGCTTCCCTTAAAGTACCATTTGTTTTGTTTATTTCAAACTATTAACCACCCTCATTGTTATAATTTCTAAAACTGGATAAATATGTAATAAGAAAGAATTTTATAAATTATTTAAAAAGATGAATATTTTTCTCTGGGTGAAAACTGATTTCCGGGAGAGTGGTAACGTAGACGTGCTATATACGGTTGAAATACCAATGATTTTAGAAATATTTATATTTAACAATTAAATCGTGTAAGGAAATAGCGATTGACAAAAACACACGATAATGAAAGGTTTATCCAGTAGAAACTCTCTCAGGCAATGTGGTTTTGCTCCATAGCACAGTATAATTTGTACCTGTCCTGCAAGACGTATACGTATACGAAATAGGGAGATGAGTCAGCAGGATTTTTTAAATTTAATCAAGTGCCCGTTAAATATTAAGCACTAAAATGTTCTAAATAATAACAATGAAACGTCAGGGCACAATTATAGAGCTCCATATCAACATAAAATACTTTGTAAACATTTCTCATCTTCGTTTGGGAGATATTTTAAAATTCTAGTCTATCTAATTGTCAATAATGCCTAATGCGTCCTGATACGACTAGATGCTGAATTGTAATATATAATTTAATTACAACTGGGTTCTCCAAGTAAATTTTCTTTCCTAAAAACAAAATGTTGAGATAAAAATATGAAAATAATGGAGGAAAGACATTATACAGGAAATACAAACGAAGCCCCCCCCTGGATTCGGTCCAATATTATGCCTCCTATAAAATTAACAGATTTCCCTCAGGCTCCAGCAGACGTACATTATAAGTTGGCTTAGTTCCAGACCCGGAGCGTTTGACTTTTGGCCACAAAAGTTGTCTGATTTTCCAAGTCAATGAGGCCCAATGAGGCAATTTGTTGGAGAGTGGGTGTTAGGATATTTTGATAATTTATTTCTGAAACCGCTGATTTCAAGGAGCACATCAACGTATTAAACTATATATAATTAAAACATTTTATATTTAAAATATGTCGTGGAATTTGGTTTTATTAAATATTACTCAAAAATATATTTTCATCTACAGTAAATAATATTGATTTATTAGATAAAAATAATCTTGCTAAAAAAAAGAAGGAAACGTGTTTTTGGAAACTCGTGGAAAAATAATGACCTACTAGATAAAGAGGTTAATTACCACAAGTTTAATTATGATGCTTCATCGATAGCTAATACTTACAATTCCCAATGGAACACCAGGCAAGGCGTATCAGGAGGAATGGGGCCTGAATTAAGTTTTCCATCTTTAATTTCCTTTCGAATTACAAAGCCGTAGGAATGAGATAAGTAGCTGAGAAAGATAATAACTTTTCTAAAACTTAAGAGATCGAGTCAATATTCGATTGAAAGTAAATTTTTATATTTTCTGAAAAGTACTTTAGAGAATTGTCGGTTACTTTTATTTATATCTTCAGAGTAGACGAAAAATCCTGCATACCTATGTGTTAACATTAAATTAAAATACTTGCTAACCAAATGTGCGCCACATTCAACGTGCAGCGAAGAAATACACATCGATGGTCAATGACTGTTCTCTACACTATGTTGAACTTGAGAGGTATCAATTCCTTGGTTATTCACCTCGGGAATCAATTAGAATGAATTCCAAGAAGAGTTTTCCCCAAAGAATTGTCACATGAACTGTGTATCGGACTTCAGCGAAGAAGGCACTGAAATCCGGCCTTCACACCTCCTTGAAAATTTATCTCTAGATCCCTCCCGCCTGATGATCGTCCAAAATCAACCCCTTCTCACCTCCAAAAGCGGTCCATATGTTGTGATTGCATGGTGGAAACAGGAATACATCGGCTCACGAACTATTTCTGTGTGAAATGCAACCAAGGAATTTGCCCCTCATTCGAAACCACTCTATGCAACATGCTTTTCAGCCTGTTCTTCCGATCCTTCATCAGCTTTGAAGGACGATGAATCCGACTTATTTCTGTCCCCACACATTTCAATTTCATGTCTGACTCCTTTTTGAATATTTTTTTCGAGGATAAAAGGTTCTATTTCGATGTATATTCATAACCATGATATGCGAATTCCGCATTTTAACTTTTTTGGTTTCTGTACCTAAATAAATAATATGTTAATAGGTTAAAATACAAAATGTTTTAAATTTATTTTATATTTTTCTCTAATTGTCTACATCCTCTTTTCTACATGTGCTGTTTTCAATGAATCTATTCATTTTAGATCCACTTTAGTAAAAAAAAAACTTTCTGGCCATTGGTCAGTCTGTCTTCCTGTGTGGTTGGTTCTGTACCATTTTCTCTTAAGCAGATGGGCTGATTCTGTTTCTTATTTTTTTGCTTTGTAGGATTCTGGAATCCAATACATGTGTACCAAAACGGACGTCTTCCTATCAATAGCTGCTACTTAATAGGTGAAATGGTGAATTTCATTATTTTTTTATGAAACGTGGTAAAACTGTTCAACTTAAAGACATTTAACTATTTATGCGTCTAAAGAATGCTAATTTCTTTAATTTTGAATTTCAAGTTAGCCGCGTCTTTAGTCAAACTCTTGTATAGGACAGTGCCAAAGAAGAGTGTAGAAGAACTGTGTGAAGTCTTGTTTGTTTAGTTTATGAAGTGTTCTGTTATTTAGATAGTTAAGAGAGAATGGCTTGATAATTTAGATTTGAATTTATACAGGGCACCCCAGATCTATATTTATTTATGTAATAGATTTGTAATTCTCTTTTCCATAAAATTTACATCATCTTAAAGATTAAACATTTGTTTATTTCTTGCTACTAATCGTCACTTCATTGGACTGTTGTGGATTTTGTGACAGTTTTTTAAGACCACTCCTTTTCAGTTCCACGCCAAGTTCTGAAGGAAGCGCCGCTGGTACTAAATAGTTTTGAGATCAAATGTTAATTGAGCTTAATCCCGAAGATTCCCCATTATACTTTTTTTAGTTTTTAAAGTACGTGTCATGGTTTGTCGTAGTTCGACCATAAGTCCACATAAAGTTAAAAAAAGAAGCTACAGGTAAAGTGATGGATGTTATTTGGGAACGAATGCTGGAATTGTTGGTTAATTGTATGACTTTTGGAAATACGAGACATTAACACACATTCTCTCAGTTCATTAAGTTAAAAGAACAGTTGGCTGGAAGAAAATTCAGTTCTGACGAACGAATCATTTTTTGTAACCTTAGGATATGAGGCATCACCTTAGCAACCTCGTAACTGCAGCAATGTAGGTTCGTTTTCAGCCTAGGCGGTTGAATGTTTTTCGTGGTGGACCTTTGGAATGAAAACTTGACCCCTCACTCTATTTAGAATAGGATATTTCCCTATTCTATGAGTGGCGTTAGTGTTAGTAAATATACCTAGGTTTACCCTTCAAGATGAACTAAATATTATTGAAAATAAAGGAAATTTTATATTTCTTATGCAAAAAAGGATACCTTATTTTGGGAATAACCCTTGTATAATATACAAAGATAAAAGTGATATTCTATACAACGTCGGGGGCTCGTTTTTTGTTGTACTACGGGAGCCCTTTATTATGAGCTGAAAAGTTCTTTTTAAATAGCGTTGACAATGAGGTAACAATTGAGAGACATAATTTGGTCATAGGGGATATTATACTCAAATTTTTAATAGCCAAATTTAATCCCTAAAAGGAGCATGGATGATTAGTGTGTGTGTAATGGTCAACAATTAAATCTTTGGTATAGAAAGACAGATTTAGTGGGTAAGTCTCCTGTTATGGAAATAATATATTATGGCTTACTTGTTGAGGACCTTGTGCTCGCTGTCATAGAGGCACCTAGGCATATTATCGCCACTTCTCACGTCCAGGTTGAGCCACAGTTTCAATTAGCAAAAATGGTGAAGAGCATGGATAGGATAATTTTTGTCTGATACGGGTGCTACCCGGCAGGTTCCCTGAATCCGTGGGATTTAATCAATCTTGTGCATTACAAAAATGCCCTTTGTAAAAATGACAAAATGACTCATAATGCAGAATTTACACTAAAGAAAAAAAATACCGACAAATCGGATATGTGTAAATCTGCCATCCAGTAATTGAAGAAATTGAAGTTGTGATATCTTAAATTAAGGCTGTACACCTCTAATATTTTATATTTTAAAATTTCCACTATAAATTAGGAATATTTTTTTATTCCCAAACGAGTATCATGGACACTAATGGCCTTGCAAAATTTTGCTTGAAAATAATAATTCAAAGGAAAAAATTAACTTTGAACCTAATCCAAGAAACTGATTGTTGAATTACCGAAAAACTTATTGCCAGCGAACATATACATTCCTGACGTTCTATGCTCCAATATTCGGTTAAAAAACAATCAGGAACCTGGCTGAATAAGTAAAAATTTAATCGATAAGTGTATCATTGCCTAGTGAGATACTGCTCTCCCGCCTGAGATAAAATAGCCCGGTCTGGAGATTGGGAGGTCGCTCTGGGGAGTGCTAGAACCAAAGTAGATAGCTCTAGTACTTTACCTTGTTTCTAAATAGCCCTTACATAAACTCTCTCTATTTATAGGCACTAAGATTTATGCTTTTTATTTCCAAAGTTCATCTGAATATTATGTTACATTAAATTATTTCTCTTCATGAATTTTATCTCCTCTTGAAATTTGAGTCTTTTTAATACAAATCCTTTTTTTTTCCTACCTAAATTTTGTATGTAGAATATATACATGACTTATATCCAACTTAAATTTAAATATATATATACAACTTGGCTACAGGGCATAATAAAGGAATGGGATGGGTCTGCTGTAGGTGGGGACCACAATATTGACCCAAGAGCCTCTGGCCGCGGGGTAGAAGAACGGGGAGGGACCGCTCAACTTGGGATGCAAATACTACCTTATGCATGGCTGTGAACATCTGGTTTTTCATATCACACTGTTAAAAATCAAATTTTTACACGTATGGGGGGTCTTATCCTGAGTAATTTAAACTATCTAAATGTAAGCGGTAGCTATGCTTATATATTTTCTCCTAGTTTTGGATAAGTATGTTGAATACTTTTTAAACATAATAAAAGGTTAATTATGTACATTTTGATGACATCATGGATAGAAAATACAAAATAACCCATTCATACTCATTTATCCGTCTCTAATATGAAATTACTGTACAAAAATTCTTAGTGTAAGTTGACTGAAAACAAAATTATTTCGTTACACTATCAATTACCAATATAGAGAATATAAAATAAGAGGAAGAATTGCGATCGTACGAAATTCGAGTTTTCAAAAAAAAAAAGTTTCAAGGTCCCTGATTCAAAATAACCCGTCTTGATGGTTATGAGTGTGTTTTAACAGCTTAAGTAAAAGACAAAAAGTCGTTTGGAACTGAAATAATATATTCAGAGCAAGGTTATTACAGTAGCATTCTGGTTAAAATCAACCAGCAAGTTCTTGCTACCTTATATAATTGATTTAACATATTTTTTTGTGTATATTTTTTAAAAAATGTTTTAATGATTTTAATTCAAATTAGTGTATCATTATAAAATATATTGATCTTTGAAATTAAATGTATTTTATATCATTAATAGAATGAAATGTGAAGAAGAATGAATAATTATAAAATATGAAAAGATTTAATCATTAACTTTAGTAGATAAGAGGAAAACTTTTTCTCACGTTGAAAACACGTTTTGGAAACAAGAGTAGTAATATTGACGTTATATTTACCGTTGAAAACAAGAAAAAAAATCTAACATATAAAATCGTGAAAAGTACTGAAAAATAACCAAAAATTCATAAATAAAAGGTCTATTACAAC
This sequence comes from Halyomorpha halys, assembly GCF_000696795.3. NCBI lineage: Eukaryota > Metazoa > Arthropoda > Insecta > Hemiptera > Pentatomidae > Halyomorpha > Halyomorpha halys. The sequence continues at coordinate 2,334,053 of NW_027109684.1, forward strand.
AGGAGTTTGTTTAACAGCGCGATTTTCCGTTTTACCAGTTATTATATCTTTCATGTCATTATAATGAATTAATAGTTTTTTACTTTCACTTAACCAATATATGAGCCTTTCAGTAGACAGAACGACTTGATCTCCAAAATCATTCAATATTAATAATAACCCAATTACAAATGATCTACTTTATTCAAAAGGAACCCTTGCTAGCCATTATTTTACAATTTCTAGCTACTGTTATATCATTTGGAATTGATTTCAAGGTCACCATCAAAGAGATGTTTGGAATAAACTTGTCTATAAAATTTACATTATAATAACTCGTTCATCTCTTTGAACTGACGTCTCAGGAAACAGAAAGCAATTACCTTTCTGTTTTAAAATTCAACGTCATTACCTCCCCTCTCTCTTCCTCTCTGATAAATATATTTGTCAAGCTATGTATAGAGGGCTGTTTTCCTTTGTAATATAGTGTTCACTCATCGAAACTATTATCAGTGATTGTTAATAATGCACATCCTTTTTCTTTTATTTATTTTTTTTTTATTCATTACCTTTCAATATTTTTATTACTTTTTTAAAATAATTTTTAGTGAATCATACATAGCACGGAAATGCTATTTTTTTTTTTTTAATTGGTTCAAAATAAATTGACTGGCTGAAGTTGAATCCAAGATGCTTCGGTCCTCGTTCGGTAAATATTAAATATACATAACTGTATTTTATTTTAAAATCAATTATTGCTTTAATAAATGCTATTAAATATATTTATTTTTTATTGTAACATTAATGTTGACTATTCCTCATAGTTACGGCGGATAGAGGTTCAAAAGGAGCCTTTGCTAGCCCAACCAACCGTGAAGAATAATGAAAATAACAGAATCGAACTGCTGAATTTTCTTATTATTGTACTTTGACTAATTGAACAAAATAAAATGAAAGCATTTGAGAACAAAATATATGAACTAGAAAATATATATATATTAAACCGTGAGTGATTGATAGGGCTCCTGCAGTCGGTTCGTTTATGTCCTCGTGGAGGTACGTTCAAAAGGTACCCTCTTCTAATGGAGGATGAACCAACTTTTGGTTGTAGTCCTCCCACCATGGAGAAAATTGATTAAGAAGACGAGGATGGCCAGATTGCTGGCTACTAAGACTGCGTAGTGGGAGGAGACGCTCGAGCCGGTGGATATACTCACGATGTGTCTCTAAGGTGTCATTTTTACCTCGGCCGCATAAATAATAACAACCAAGAGTAGATTTTATTTTTTGTAACGTAATAGCAACGATGTGTTATATATGTTAATATGATAAAGGCATGACACTAAATATGTATGTGTGTGTGTATATATATAAATAAAATTAAATGTTAATCGACTATTAGACTACACGTTGGCCGCAACACTCATTATTATAATAATTCTATTAAACAACTAGACTTGATATATAATTTTATTTAGGTGTTAAGATTTGTAATAAACAATTAATCCTATTAATGAACTATTACTATCTATGTAATTATGAAGTTATTTTGTGATGATGCTATGTTTTCAATTCTAAAATGACCTACCAAATTTTATTTGATTGGATGTTTATAGTAGCTTTTCCATAATTAATTGTTTATTGTTTATTGTATTCTTAATATGGTAATGAATACTTAGTTTGGTTATTTTATGTCTTAACATACAACCTGTTTTTTTGTCATACTAGTCATATCTGTTGAAAACTTGTAAAAGTTATACTTTGTCACTGTATAAATTCTAATACCATTTTTAGGATTAAATAATTAAAGATTAATTGCAAACAAAATTTTTAGATCTAAATAATCTTAGAATAATCTAATATTAAGTACTTGAAACAACTTGAAATTGCCGATCTTGTAGGAAAATTAATGATTAAAAAATGAGTGATAAACATCATCTACTTGAATTAAATTTTTATTTTAGTACATGAATTTAATCTTTATGATGAGATACTTACATTCTTGAAGCGACTTTAGAAGAACCTTTCATATTTTTGTGATACAGCAATTAAATTGATCCTTAATTTTAACAAGTGCTCTTTATTTAATCTTTTTTATTTTTTTTTATTTTAGTATAAAAAGGATTTACAGTTAATTTCTTCAACTGAAAAGTACTGATAGAAAATAAAATTCCACCTGAGATCATAATTTTTTCTCTCCTTTTAATTTTCATATTCCAAACTTTATAATATTCATTTCTATTTTTCTTTCTTTAAAAAAAATTTCGAAAAAAGTTATAACCTGTAGGTTTTCATAAATGGCCTATTTTTATGAATATTAATGAAATATATTTACCGGGTTCCTTCTTGAAAACGAAGGAATCAATGAAGTAATTTTACAGCGGAGGGACAAGGACTGTTGCTAATCTGCCTGATATTTGCCCTGTCAACAGGTTAAAGCCAACTCAACGACACATCCAACTTGATCTTCTCTCTTTGTGTGCAAACCAAATTAGTTGTTTTATTTTTTATACTCTGACCTAATTATTCATATCCCTTCATAGGTTTCGCTGTTTACTTTTTATATATACATTTATAAAGCTTCAACTCAGGTTAGACCGATTATTATAACATTTCGGAAAGATGTAACATCGTGATTAATGATAAACCACGTTTCATTAATTGTAATCAACACAAATTATCTTGAACTAGAATAATCATTTTAATGTTAATGATATGGTAGAGAGAGAAGGGTATCTTTCGGAGTCCTGATCTTTCCTTTACAGCCGGGGGGAAGGAGAGAATGCGGTTCGGAATTCCCCAGGCTGAATGTAAAAATTGTAAATAGGAATGCTTGAGTGTGTTAAATATATTATTTTACTTTAAGTTTAAATTTGTTTATTTAATTTTTTTTATTTTTTTATTATTTATTATTATTTTGGTATAATTTAATTTATATATTTGTAAATATAGTGTAATGAGCTCTATAGTCCATACTGCCATTGTCTAAAAATATGCCTAAGAATATAATATTACTAACTATATATTTTGTTATATTATTCTTGAGTATTTTGAAGATTGAATAAATATTTTAAAACGTTTACGAGATCATAGATTGATTTGAGACAGAAAATTATCATTCTTTCGCTAAAAAAATCATTACATGGCTACAAAGGGACTAACAACATATTTAATGGAATACTTTTTCAGTATCATTCACGAATTTTCCTAAGTAATCTGAAGTACCAAAATTTAAAAAAAAATCATTACATACATTTAAAGAGACAGGATTAACACATTACCCTCATTGTTGCTATGCTAGAGTTGGGTAATAAATCATGTGCACAAGTGATCCACTGGCACTCACATACAGTACCCCACTTGGGCTGATTGGTGTCCCTGCAACTATGTCACTGAGCTTTACAATGGAATGTAATTACTGAGAGATAGTGTGACAGCGCAACAGATGTTCAATGAGGGCCTTAACTAGTTCAATCATCATCATTCATTCAAATGATTGCTTTGCATGAGAAAAAAAAAATCGGTCACACAACGTTTAAACGTTTATAGTAACATTATTATTTCCGAAAATATGTTTTAAAACAAAAACAAATTAGTTTTTATCTCTTATAGATTTAAGTTACCTATAAAATCCTTCCACAATTTATGTTTATCTTTTTTCTATTACTAGTTATAATGTGAGGTAATCTTTTCAAATAGACAAACTTGGAGATAATTTTGAGAATTTTTTAAAACAAATTATAGTTTTGTCTAATTACAAATTATGTTTACATTTAAGTTACATTACATTTTGTCCAACTATTTATGAAATAATAATGATATGAAATAATACCCGATTTCACTGAGCTTAGTTACAATCGTTTGAGCTGTTTCCGAGAAAATCGAAAACAATGTAAAAAATTGATTATGTATAGTTACGCTTCCGGTTGGTTGATTAAAATCCAAAAGGTTGTTGTTCACATTATCTCTCTCTCTCTCTCACACACACACAGACATCAATTGTTGAACGGACATGGATGCTTTAGAGCCTACCTGTACCGATTAAAACTGGACAACACCGCGGAATGCCCTAGATGCCAGACTGTCGAGGAAACCGTTTTTCACTTGCATTCGTTTTTCAGCAGAAAGAAGTGAATTGGAGAGAGTGTGTGGAAGACGCATCACACCAGAAAACGTGAGCTATATGCTACTCTCAGACGAGCACTGGAACACAGTGAAGAGATTCACCACAGTCGTCCTCAAGAGGTTGAGAGAGGAAGAGAGGGCTAGAAGACGTGACTACCATGGACACGTGAAAACCATACGAAGCGTCTCTCAGCCATTTCCCTCCATGAAGTAATGCCTAGCGCCGGTCCCGTGGAGAGGAATGAACAGGTGTAGGGCGGTGGTTTTAGTCGGTAAAAATCCCACACACGGATAGGTACGGGCCAATCTGTGTCTTTTGATTGATTTGAAGATTTCCACCGACCCTCGTAAAAACAAAACAGGCTACATCAGTGCTCAGGCTACCACTCTGGAAGAAACTGTTATGCTCTGCTTCGCGGAAGATTTGGCAATTTTCGTTCGTGGGAAACTCTTGGAGGAGATATGCTACATGCGAACAATTATCTCCATTCGTGAATGGTTTTCAGCGGCAAGCCTCCAACTTGCAGACTAAAAACTGAGGCAGTGTTGATAACCAGTAGAAAAATAAGGGAGATTATCAATATCACCGTCGGGGAGTATCCAAGCCATCTATTAGATATCTCGGAGTGCAGATTTACGCCAGACTTCTGTTTGATGAACACTTAACCAAAGTTAGCACCTGAGCAATCCAAGTGACTAATTGATCCATGACCAGGAGATAATCAGAGGAGGCTTTTGGCTAATGTAGCCAGTTCCAAACCTTTGTAAGCAGCACCGATCTGGGCGGTAGCCTGCCAATTGCAGTCATATTACGCCAAAGCTGTTGGAGTGTATTAAAGATGTGTTCCTAGATTTTTTCACACTGTGTCCTACGATGCTGTGTCCGTCATCACAGATATGCTGCCGTGAACGCACCCGGATGTTCCAAAAGAAACAAGAAGAGCCGGATGTCGGTCTAATGAAAAAAATATTTGCAAGACTTGATTATTTGGACTCTTGGAGTATTACTACGTGTATTTTTGTCAAAAACTCAAATTCGAAATTTGGGCGATCGCAATACATTCGCTTACCTACCACTTACCTGCATATGTTACATTTGTAGGCAAGTGAAAATAAAAATAAATGGTCGCGATAGTCCCTTCCCTCATTAAAAAAAAAGAATAAATATTTTCTTTTATCTATTTTCTACCTTTCATTTATTTAATAAATTATATCTGCAATATATAATGTCATCAGGGAAAATAAAAATACAATTTGCACTAATGCAAAACAATTTAAGGTACCACCTGAGGTCAGAGTTAACATTTAAAGAAGTTTTTATATCAAGACCGTTTTCTTAACATTCTAGGTCAGTGGCAGTAAGCCAAAAAACTTTAATACTCCGAGAGTGAAGAGAACATTTATAAGCAAGAACGTCCCTTGAGCCAAAGTGCACTGCAGAAGAAACTAAGAAAAGTAGAAGTTTGCGAGTGGAACAAATGAGGTTTGTACCTCTCAAGATGGAATCTCATCAAGGTAAAACTATTTTCAGCGAGCAATGCAACTGAGTAGTTCTTTGTGGATGTTCCAGTGGACCAATGTATGATCATTCATAATAAATGTGTGAATAAAAAAAAAGTTAGTTACAAATGCACTTTATTTTTTATTTTAGCTGTATTGTTCTTCATGGAAGACTGTGGTAGGTGCTGTGCTACTGGTTCAACTCCAAATGGTCATTGGGTTCGAATCCGGCTGTGACACATAAAAATGTATACTATTACTGAAGCTGTGAGTCAATTCTGTGGATTCTGGAGCCCTCCTTAAGTCCCCTCAGCCGCATAATTAGCCGAAAATTATGGGTACGCTTATTAGAAAAAAAATATAGGGTTTGAACGTAATTTTGAAAAATCTTCCCTTCTATAACCCTTGTTATAAAAAAGTACTTCCTTACAAAGTACTAAACCCCTGACCCTTTATTGGTTATAGCTGTTCACATTACTATGCTGTTTTTTGTTTTGTTTTTTAAATTAAAATATTTATTCATGAGCTTAATTCTGAATGACCATTCTGCTACAGAATATATATATATATATAATATTCATATAAATAACTCGAAAAGGTGCTTTATACCAGGGAAAACTGATGACAAGCTTAAAAGAGGATTTTTGGAGGAGGAGAGTTTTCGGATCAGGTGACTCGAAGATGGAAAAGGATCTGAGATGACTGGACGTTTGAAGATGAGAGAAGAGAGAGAGAAAAAAAATCGTGGAGATTTGATGGCAGGGGTGAAAGAGGCTTCTTGTAGTGCCACAGTGAAAATAATATCAAATTTGATCGTGCTTATAATTCGCTTTATGTATTCGTCGGTTACCGAATAGTATTATAGTGTGGAAATAAGTAAATTATATTATTTGTTGTGTTATAAAACATTTATCAGATTTATTTATTATATTTTCTTCACACATTTATAAATTTCAATAAATAAATAAGAAATCATATTTTCCTTTCTATTAAATAGAGAAAACACCATGAAACTCACCCCATTAGTTTCATGATGTTTTCTAAAAAAAAAAAAAATGACCGTTTATAGACCAAATATTTGTATTTTATTTCTTTGATACAAAAAATAATTAATACTCAAAGTATAGTCCATTGTTATCTACCGTCATTAGCCAATTACCATCTTCTTGCTAATTGCTCGATACCATTATTTGCGATATCTGTCAAAGAACTCTTGGACCGCAATTTCAACTTCCTCAAAATTAACAAATGTTTTCGCTTGAAAGAAATGGGCCATGGATCGAAACACGTAGTAATCCGATGGTGTATGTTCTGAACAATATGGTAATATGGTGGATGAGGCAGGAGTTCGAACCAATGAAGTTCTTTCAACTTATCTTTGGTTCTACGGGGAGTTATTTCTGATTGCTGAGGAGTAAGGTCGTGAGGGACCAGTCTAGTGCTCTTCTTCACCTTCCCCACCGAGACTAGATGGCGACTAACAGTATCTCTCGACACACCATACTCCCTGGCAAGTTCGCGAGTACGTTCAGTTATTGATTATTGATATTGATTCCTATAGAACCTCATCAATATGCATTAATGTCGGCTATGATTTTTTTTTCCAGGAACACCTCTTATACCTTCTTTGCATCAAATAACTAAACTGAGGTTTTTTTAAAGAAATTGAATGGGATTAAACAAGCTTAGAAAACGCTCTAAAGGTATCAAGTATTGAAGTAGGAGGAAGTATTAAATAAGATTAAAATATGTACAGACCTTTGAAATCTTGACTTTGATAAAATGGTATTTTTTATACTCCCTTTTATATAGCTCATCCTTAATACCTACTATTTATTTGAAATATTTGTGCACCTTGGATACGAAGTAGTTTTGAACATCATTTCCCTCCAAAGAGGTAATTCCAAATGTATAGAAGCAATCATTCGTTCCCCTGTACAATTATTTAGAAAACATCATAGTAGTGTAACATTTTCTTCAATTTTACCTTAATAAATGAGAAAAGATATGGTGCATTTTTTAGCCCGATTCGCTGTTGGTTGCCTTGCTCTTGTATTACACGTAATTCGACTTTTGTGACATCTTGTGTTTCATTTGATCCTGTTGCTAGCGAGGCTTATTTTCACGTAGGATTCATCCTACATCCTACATCCTTCTTAAACCTGTAATTATTTTTCTTCAGAGGATAATACAGAGTTCTCAATTCTAATGTAATTTTTAAAAGATCTCCTCTAAAATATTCATTTTTTTGGTTAAATTATTATTTTTTATATTAACTCTTAAGGGTTAATGGCCAAATCATATTACTAAGTACTATAATTATACTCTATCATAATGCTTAGTGTGATTTAAATACGTTAGTAGCGCATAAACCATTTTTTTTTTTATTTTAAAAATTTATTAATATTCAAAAACGTGATGCGTGTTTGTACTGTTTTGATTAAACTACTTTCTCTCTATATATAGTGAAACTTTAATATAACCAGCACTGGTTAATATTAGCCGTCATACGCAGGTGTCCGTTAAGAAGGGATTAATATAAAAAGCACACAAAATTTAATCTATGTTTAATACCTCCTAAGTTCTAGAAAAAAAACTATAATACGCTTTTAAACATTAAAAAAATCAAAGCATCGTTCCAGAAGTATTTCGTACTATAAATCTTTTTCTATGGCACATAAATTGGTGGTTGGACTCAAATTCGAAAATTATTGGGCAGTTAAATTTCAATGATAATACTTTGGCAACCTGGTACTATGCTGCCGAATTTTTAGAAAATGGGTACCATGGTCTCTTGGAAATGCCGTAGACTGCTCTGGGAGCCGTTACTATACATAAAAACTCTGGTCTCGTGAGTTTTTAGATAAATATCTTATGCCTTTTGTTCGTTATAGAGAAGTGAAAAGTTCTGGTGGGGAATAGAATTGACAAGAGGGGTTCAAATGCATTATGTTTGTACCTTGATAATACTGTCCGTTGAGTGAAGTTTCATAATAAAGGGGTTAAAAGAAGTTTCAGTTAGTATATATAATATATAATACAGATGACGTCTTAAGTCTTAGAGTGTGGTAACGTGTGCTATTTTCAGTACATACATAAATACATAATAGTGTTATCATTTCAGTTTGATTCGACTTTGGAATTTCCTATTCTCCATTTCTAATTTCCCCAGCTTCTAGAACTGAACAAGAAGCGAGAGATCGCAGGAGCCTCCTTTCACTGTGGTTGGAGACTGGGCTATTGAAATAAGCCCGAGTAAGCGGCCGAACCCATTTCCGTCCCATTTATCATCTTATTTCATTTTCAACCTCCAAGACCTTCACAATAAATTTAAATTTCCCTTTTCACTGACCTTATTTCCATTCTAAGGAATATTCTGCTTTAACAACTGAGAAATACTGCGGAAAAGGAACAGCGGCCCAGCAGGACAAAATGCCATGTCATAAAGTATAATTTTCAATTTTTACGGAAATTTCTCTGTTCTGTTGAAGCCTTTCTTTATATGAACCATTCTGCAAATGAAATTTTTTATCACTACAATTCAAAAGTAAAGAATTTTGATTACAAATACCAGAGTTTAATAACAAAATGTCTAATGTAAAATTATCACTTAATGAATGGTGTGAAAACTGGAATTTGAAATAAATTCCAATAAATCCCACCAAACATATTTATCCTTCGCCATAAACCCATTACTTCCTGTACCACAGTATCCTTTAATGTTAGCCCACTTATTCCTATCGAACTGATCCGTTACCTAGGTGGACATGTGGACAAATGACTGACTTGGAATCCCCATAGAAGACTGAAAAGACAAAAAACTGCTCATCGATTCCGACTACTATAGCACTTACTAGACAATCGCTCTAAGTTTCCAATCCATTACAAAAGACTGATCTTCATAACTATAATAAGGCCTATCTGGACATACGGAGTTGAGCTTTGGAACTCCACTAAATCATCAAATCCTTACAGTACAAAATCTTTCAAGCTCTTACTTTGTCAAAAACCAAACCATCTATTAGAACCTTAATTTTCCATATGTTCCCGATTTGGATAGAACCAGACACCAATTATTCCATGATAAATCCAAACCCACTTGTTTCTACTCTGATTTCTCCTTCATTACCTGATAATCCTGCATAGCGTTTGAAAAAAGAAGACCTCAAAATCCCCTTCTGTAAAAAGGTTGTAGGATTTCTGTCAATGGGTAGATAGTTATACTGATATAATAAATTATACAAAAATTTACAATTTTTATATATTTTAATACAGTTTTAAATATCAATAAAAAAATTTAGTTTATGAGAGTATTATTATTATATACTTTTAATGTATTCAACCTTTAATATGGACTATGCTTAACTTGTTTGTCTCCTTGAAACTGTTGTTGAATCCTCGAAGAACTCTGAACATTCTTCAATATATCGCTGAAGATCTATGTTCTTAATACCTCCACAAGCTGAGACGGGATTCGAACTTACTCAAGTGTTTTAAACTACTGATTGAAATCTGTTTTTCGGCTTGCAGCTATCTATCTCAAGAAGAGAATTCTACAGTTAAGTGCACTGAAAATTATTGTCTAGTAAGACTAATTGAATAAATCAGTATTTTCACTAACTATCGTTATGTTTTTTTCTATTATTTTCGTAACACTTAGTCCACTTAAAAAAAATGTACCTAAATAACAATAAAAATATGTATATTTCTTTTTACTGACATTACTCATAAATTTATAATGCAATTTTTATGGGATAGTCAAATACAAATATTAATTATTTTCCATTCCAGTTTAAGTTTTTTTACTTCAACGAGTGATCCTTATGATTACTTCCTAATCATTAATCAGAACGTAAATATATTAATCAATTCAACCGATTACATAAAGTAAATAACCGCGTGTTTAGTCAAGTTCTGCAACTCTTAATGACCAGAGTTGGGCAGTAGTTGATTAATTTTTCGATTTCGTGTAAAGAGTATGCGAGTACTGAGTGCAGAGAAGTAATTAAGTATTGGATACCTGAATTACTAGCTTATACAAAATATCAATACTGCAAATACAAAATGCATTAAAATTTATACCTAAGAAAAATTGAAATGAGAATTGAATGTTCATTTATTATATCTTCACAAGAACACAATATCATCAAATAATTGTAGCTGGATAAAGACTGTACAAATAACTTAGCAAGTTCTGAAAACACCTCAACACTTATAAACTGACCTTTTTTCTTTTTTTTTCTCTCTTAGGGCGCTTGGTTTGCGCATACCAATGCTGTTAACAATAAATAATTTAGTTTATTATATACTTATTATAATAATTTTATCAATAATTATTTTCTGTTTTACTGTAGTCGTGAGTTAGTGACATAATCTGACATATACATTCCGAATAATAATGTTGGAATAAGAGTATTAAACAAAATTAGTTACTTTGGAAATACTGTGTTTTCAAATAAACTAAATTACAATCAATTTCAGCAAAATTTGGTCATAAAGAAATTCTAAAAGATCTCTTTTTGAAAATATTTTCTCTTCTAGCGTAGGTACTCTTTTAGTACTTTTTTTATTTTAGGTAAAATGATAATATTTTCTCATTATAAAATTTAACTCTTTCTTGAACCCATCAATGTTTCAGGATAAAACACTGACCTATCAATATACATTTATTTCTAGGTCAACATCGCAAGATTAACGATTTCAAGCCTGTAATGTTTTTCAAAGTCAATAACTAGATGCCTTGTAAACTTACTCGGTCAACAAAAATCCTTAGGAACTCATTGTTTAAATTTTAACTTTTATTTATTTATATCATCTTAAAATAATTTAATATTTGTGCAAGGTTATTAGTAAAAATTTTTAAGTTGGTAAAATAAAATTTTTAAACTTAAAATATTATCAATTTGTCTATATGTTTTTTAATGAAACAAGAAACCTTCTCTCAAACCATAATTCCAGCCATGATAAATAATAGCACTAAATAAAATATAAATGAAATACATAAAAACAAATTGAGAACGCTCACTAAGAATATCTTAATCTTTTGTTTTTGTACATTTAGAATGATCAAAGTATAGGTGCTGGTTAAAATCAGTGTACTGTAACTGTATTTTTAATTTTGCTTAATTTCAATCATCTCCAAATAATTTAGAACTTGTGCAAAGTAAGAAATACAATTTTCTCAGTTGATTATGTATACATATATAAAGAAAAAAAAAAGGCAACTAAAGATATTTTAATTTAACACACTTTTTAGTACTTCCAGATTGGATTTCTGGACTTAACTGGAAATTGTTGATAATGTTACCTCTCTGATATTAACCCTCTTACAAGTGGTTTAAATTAGCCCTGACAGCTATGCAGACCCGTTCATGGAATCAATCCCACACATTAATTAATTAAAGGTTATGTAATTGATCGGTTTGTTTAATTATGGTGAAACCAGTACCATATATATCTACTAATCGCTCTTCGAATATCTAATTCTACGAAATTTAATAATCTCTTTTATCTTATTATTGTATAAATCACAACGAATTAAACCAATACCTTAATGAATTGTAAGTGAAATAATTTATTCATTGTATTCAATTGATATTAAATACACAAAGAATGCTTTGTGGCAGAACAGTGTATATTATTTATCGCTTGGTCTCCTCCGGGTCCATGTTTTATATTTATCTTTATTAATATATTTCATATCATTTATTATTTATTACATCTTTGATATTTAATGTTAAGGTCTTTGTTATCAAACGCCCTCTGACAAATGTCATTATGTTCTATGAATTATACTCCTTTCAAATTGCTGTGCATTGCTTATTATTTTAATTTAATTCAATATGTAATCGGACATACTCATTTCGAATAATAATGTTGGAGTATTAAACGAAATTAATTACTTTGAAAAGACATCATTTTCAAATAAACTAATTTACAACTATTTTCAGGAAAATATAGTCAATTAAAATTTCAAAAGGACATCTTTTGATGTATCTTCATAAATTTGTTAAATATATTTAACGGATCAAACGTGAATAGTGAATCACTGAAATGGGGAGGGAGGTCTGATAGAGTGAAATAGGTAGAACAAAATTTTCAATTAAATAGAATAAAATTGTTAAATAGAAAAAAAATAAAATATTTGTAATTAGTGTGTAGAAGAGTAATAACTGTAAATGGAAAATGTAAAAAAAAAAGTTGTTATGTCATATAAATGTATGCATTGTATATATGCCCGATCATGAATTGATTGGTATGCAGTGTACTCTAGCAAACCAATGTATTTTTGTCAGCAAAATAAAACACTTATCTCTTGCCTAATAGTTGTCCAGTTTATCTTTTTGGAAAATGAATGAAATTGTAATCTGACAATCGAAAATCTATAAAAGATATTTTTTTGGATAGTTTCATATTTATATAAATAGTTTTTAATGATTTTTTTTTCTTATGCTGTTATTAGTCTTTTATATATTTTACGAATATTTACACCACAATATTCATTAATTTTTTTTCTCACCATCTGTAGCACTTTTTTTCTTCGTTATAAAGCTTAGAATACTTTTTTTATTTTAAGAAAAACACATTTTTGGGTTAGTAAGTCTTTAGCCATTAAAATTCCGCATTTTCATAAAAATACAGCCTTTACACTGTAGAATCCCGAGAGAAATACCCTGAGAAGCTTACTAAGTAGGCCATTTTCAGTCTGGCCGGCTCTTATATACGAGGACGATATATAATCAGAACAGGACGCAGGGGACTCCACTGTAGAATACCTAAAATTATGGGTCAGCTTGAACACATGCTTCCGCAACCCTTCTGTATCCTATCGCATATGAATTGTTTCGGAGAGCATATAACTTAATGCTTTCTGAATATTCATTTTATAATATAATACTTCACGCTAAGTACATTTCCTCTAGCTTTACGAAAAATTCAATTCAAGTTTCTCTCTTTTTAGTAAGTTAGAATTTTCCTTAAAGAGAGAACGTTTAACTGTAAAGTTAGTACAAATGTACTTCGCTCCACAGTGAAGTAAGTCATCGATATATTTAAATGGAAAATAAATTAAAACTCCCCACATTTTACTACACTCTTTAATGTTTAATAATAAAATTAATTCATTGAAGCTTTATAAACCATAGCTAAATCATCTGTAGCATTCAATCTCACTACTTAAGGGATAATATAAAAATTAAAGAAGTGTTTTATAATTGAAAGTGGTGTTTTATAATTGAAAACAAATATGTTCGTGATTCTTCCACAATATCTTATTAATAATAAGAATTAATTTTTCAAAAAAAGTTGTTTTCTTTCGTTACAACTTTATAATGAATTTACAACAAATTTAAAATGGTTTCGAATAACATTTGTTCAAAACAATAAATTTCACTCTAGTTTAACCAGACAACCACCAAATACGAAAAAATACAGTAAGAAACTTGAATTTTTTTTTAATGATTGGAGAACTTTGTCGGAGGGGGGGGGGTTCTGTCAGCAAAGAACAACATAAATAAACAAAACCATATTTATTTATTTTATGCCGACGTTTCGTCCTGAGTTTCAGGTTTTCATCAGGGGTTATGGCGTAGAAGGTAGGCCTGCAAATGAAATTTTTTTTTATTTTGGGACCCACACATTACAAAAATTAAAATGCTAAATTTCCTACTGCGACTATTTTATATTCGAATCTGCATAGACGTTCTAAATTATCCCTTAGACAGAATTTATTTTTTTATTTATTGCAATTTACATAACAATTCATATAGTAAAGTTGATGTAAGATCCTAATGATACAAATCAGACGTATAGAGAAACTTTGATAATTTTTCAACTCTGAGTCTTCAATAAGTAATAATAATAATAATAACAATATTCTGTATTTATTCTGGAACTAATAACTATAGAATAATATTACTGATGTCTAAATTAGGCTGCTAATATACATATATACATTTTTAAAAGAAATTCAGAAACATCAAATACAGAAAATATATAAACAAACAATCAAGGTAATAATAAAAAAAATAACAAATCCTCTGACAAATTTTAAGGAATACTCCAATAAATGAAATAAAACGAAAAATATTGCATATTAATGCACGTTACTAATAAAATACCAATAAAAAAATTAACTATCTTGTAAATAATACAAGTAAATAAAACTTTGTTCCTTTCCTTGCCAATAGGCCATAGTAAAAGTTCAGTTTTATTTTATTTATTTTTTTTTTGGACATTTTATCGTCCTCTTCAGTCCCTATTTTTTAAAAAATGTTATTCATTTAGCACTAAAGAAAAAAACCAACAATATCAGGCTTTAAATTAAGAGATCGTTTCTCTTATGACAATTTTAACCACTAGGTACAAGGGGCGGCCAGTGAACAATACCTCATTCAAATAAATCATATTTCTACCCCAACGTCCCCAGGACCATCCAATATGTCGGCTTTAGTTAGGCCTACCTCTATAGATAATATATCGATATTATGGAGGGACCCCGTTATTACCGGAATATCCGAAATGCAATCGAAAAGTCATGGATTTATTTATAGCTTGATTTTGTATTTGGTTTCTCTCTATTTCTGATTATTTCTAAGTTATTTTAGAATCAGCGTATTTAGACCTGTTACCATAATAAGTGTTTTCAGTAAGATATAGCAGTTTATTTCATAAGTAATAATATTACTTTAATGAATTTTAAATCGAGTCCTACAACCCACAACAAAACAGGACTTAAGGAAACCTTTCCTTACTTACCTGGGAATATTGTACGTCAGTAGATAATGAGTTTGGACGATATAGCTGCGAACGCCCAAGGACTTCTGGGGAAATCTGGACTGAGCTCCAACAAAAATATTCTCAATAAATCTCGGGATCCCTACCGATTGAAGGTATGGATAGAGATGGTTTCCTTTAGAATTAATTACGTCACTAATTAAAAATACATGAAGATTCATTAAATATTTCAGACCTCCTCTGCCTCGCTTATAAGATAAAATTTTATTTATGAATAGAAAAATATATGCACAATATGACTGAAGGGTAAGGGGTTCAGGAGTATCAAATGAAATGAAATCATTTACATATTGCTTTTAAAATAAGGTATATTCCTTCCCACTCAAAAGCCAATTAAATTCAAAATAATTATAATTGAAAATTAAGTATAAATCGTTAAGAAGAAATATGAACCAGTTATATATATATATGCTGGCCAGAGTACGCTAACAGCTGATAGGCCGTATCAGCTGATTGAGTCGAACAGCTGATTGATGTGTATATATTATTATAATTATATATTAAGTAAAGCCATGTAATTTCTGAGGTATTAAACTACTATCATCGGTTCGTCCCAGATTTGGTGGAACACCTGGTACCCCTGAACAATTTGCTAAGAAAGGGTAGTGCGATAGTGATGACGTCGACCATTAAAGACAATATACAAAAATGTATAGATCAGTTGCAGAAGGAACCAGTACGAGCGTTTTCTGACCAAAAGCAGTTAACGTTAACGACAGACGCCAGTGAGTATGCCCCAGCGCATGCGCACTGCAGTCACAGGAAAGTGAGGTACTGGAGCGTCCCGTGACCTATGCTAGTAGACGTCTCACAGAAGCAGAAGCACGCTGTAGTGCCTTGGAACGAGAACTATTGAGGAAAGTATGGTCTATAGAGCATTTCTGACCCTACTTGTTCGGGAGAAGATTTAGTGTTCAGACGGACCACAGGCCCCTTCAATGGGTTGGAAAGCTTAAGGAATCGTCAGCGAGAATTACAAGATGCAAGTGGTATAGTGGGTGGCCGAAAGAAAACATTTATGATTAGATGGGTTAATAAATTTTGAATGACCGGGCTATGGAAAATTTGAGGTATAATAAGGTGGTTGGTGATGATGTAGATGTTAGTTGTTGCATTAGTGGACTTGCTCCATTCTCCGGCTTCTCCCTCCTTATCTCTTGAATTCCCTCATTTCTTGATACCTCACTCTCTCTCCTCTGCTCCGGGGGGCACCTCCGAGTCTCTCTACTCACTTATTTTCATTAACGAATTGCTTCACAATCAAAAGAGAAAAAAGAACTGTGTTGGCAAATACCAAAACAAGATGGCTCTCTCTCATTTGCCAGGTTACTTCTCTTGCCACTGAGAGCGCTGGCGAAAGTGAGTTTTGACTGATGGCCAAATGTGGCGCTGCTAATTCCTTCATATGGCAGTCCCTCAATTCAACCTTTCGGTTGCTGTAGGTTACCCGGAACAGTGGGAGAGAATTTGACAATACAAGCATCATAGAGTAAATGAGAATATTGGAAGTGGTGTGGCACCTCAACATCTAAAGCCGCCGAGGGATAGAGCGACTCCATAGCACCCTAAGTGACAACCTACGAGTGTGCCAACTAGAAAGGGGCAGGGGACTATCACCTGGTTGAGTTGAACAGCTGACTGATGTGCATATATAGAAGTACTGGACTGAATAAAGCCATTCTATTTAGGTAGCTTGGCGACTCTCACGCACTTCATACCCTTTTCACTATGTTTCGCTGTAAATTAATTTAAAACTTTTGTTAAAAAGATAAAAAAAAGGGCTTAGACAGTGGAGGGTAAAAGCGCATTCAATTTTACAGTTTGGCTTTAAATGACTAAATTCTTTTTTTTTATTTGACATTTTTAAAAAATGTTTATGCATTTAGATATATTTAGAAATATATATATTTAGAAAATAAATATAGATATATTTATAGATTTATATCTAGATATAAAATATAGATATATTTAGAAAATAAATAATATATCTAAACAAAATGTTAGAAAAAAACTTAATTTATGGAACCACCCTATAACAATGAAAAAACGTAGCTATCAACTATCTGGTACCATATCTGTTCAATTGCTTACCAAAAAACTAATACAAAATTAAAAAATAAATAAATATTTAACTGAAGAAATATTTCCCTTTCTAACTTCTATGATTCCCGATAAATGATTGTTATTTACCACATGACCATATTGGCTTGTATTTTTCTTAACTCCACATAAGTTATTTATTATATTACAATTAGAATTAGCAATGTATTTGTGTGCTTAGTATAAATTATTGAATCCTTATTTTTATTATATTCTGTATCATCTGATTTTATTCTCATTATTATTTTAATTCACTAATTCTAAATTTGCAGGTTTATTATTCACTTCAAAATCCATTCAGTTATTTTTAATAATTATTATTCATTTATTTTTTCCATTTTAGTATTTGCTAATTAAATTATTAATTCATATTGTACTAATCTAGCTTAAAAATTGTATAGCATCCACAGCGCCCTAATAGTCAAAACTGTAATATTTATATTCCACTTATGTCTATAATTTTTATATCTGATGTTGTCATCTGGTCGGACCATATTGTATATAATTTTTTTAAATAAATAAAAATAAAAAAAATAAGTACTAGGGGTTTTCTTTTAAAATATAAACATGATATATTTGATTATTGGGCTAGGCAATAACAAATTTGAATGAAATGTTTTTACATTTTTGTTCGAAAGCGAAAAATATATTTGTTCTTTTTATCTTCAAATTCAATTGTTCTTTTCTTTATACAATGCCATAAAGCACTTCGGAAAGTCTTCCCTTTTTTTCTTTTCGAAAGACGAGATAAAAGAACTTTATAGTGCTTGTATGTTCTTCCACGATACAATTTTATGAGATCCGGGTCAGAGGATATTTCTCATCAAATTCTTAAAACTTTTTTCATCTGAACAGTGCACTTCAAAGCGAACGACCCAAAGGAAGAGGTTTCCACCATGTATAAGACTGAGATAGGATCCAAGCACTTTTCGGCAAGGGCATTCTTCTTCACAGCAATAACATCTCCCAATACGTTTCCACAATTCAGAGAAAGGGAGGCAAGGTTTTATGCTGCCCACGTATGAACAAGTGTTTTGTGATATCACTTCAGTTTTAGAAATAGTTTAGTGAGATATCTTTTAGCTTATTGCGAATCCTTGTTTATTTTGATTCATAAATCCGTTCTATTTCGTGTTTGTAATAATATACTGTGTTATTGGAAATTAGAGTAGGTTGACTAGCATACTCCGTGGAAATTATGAGAAGTTATATTTTAAAACCACTTCAAGTAATGTTATTTCGTTATTTTTAGCTTTGTGATGCATGAATTGGTTGGTAATGTATGTTGAAGAATTATTTACTACTGCTTGAAAGTCTTGAGGGTTTGATTTGAAATTTAACAATGAATAAATAGGTGTTGTAAAATTTTTAAAAATGAAAGAAAAAAGACGAACATTATTATTGAGTTAGTAACGTAGCATAGTTGACTCTAATTTTTTTATCATTAATAAGTATTTTATCTCATTTCCAAGTTAGCTAGCACCATGTACAAATCATTTATTACCTTTTCTATTTTATAGTAACTATTTCAATTTCGATAAAGAAAAATAAAGTTTCAGAACTCTCTTAGAGATTATCTTTATAACGAAACAAATATCAAACATTGTGGTAATTCTAAAATACGCATGCTCCATAAAAAAATTATTTTTAAAAGCCGAATCACATCCGTCAAAAACTCAAGACATTAGCCCCATATTGAAGAAAACTTTAACAGTAACCGTGAATTGGCATGCTCACCCGCAATGGAAAAGCCGATATCAGTTTCCGAATCAGGACCCTCATAAGCCATAAAAAAACATGTAATTATTTTTTGCCTATAATTAATGGCTAAGCAATAATTTCAAGAATATTTCAATCAGAAATTAGAATAAGAAATGAAACCCAATGAGTGATCGCCAAATGAATGCAATACTCACCACTCACTCTTCAAAAAATGATGATTAGAATAATAACTAAATAAACAAGTTTTTTAAAACTTAAATATAATTAAAAATATCGATAAAGCAATAAACGTATTAGAATATTATGCAGAAGATATTTTAAAAGTCACTAGTAAAGTTTAAATAATCATTTTTACAAATAAAAAGCTGAGAGCGCGGAGGCACAGTGGTAAGGCACTATCGAATCTGGTTTTGGCATATGTTACACTGTTGCCATGAGTTAGTTCTGTGGGATTTGGACCACTCCTAGATCTACTTAGCCTCATAAAGTGGGTAGCCCTTGATTAGGAAAAAATCTGACGCTTGAAAAAATCACCTCCTTGTACATAACCGTTGCTCTAAAAAAAGTGCTTCTTAACAAAGTACTTAACCAATGGCTCTCCATGGGTCGTAGCGGTTCACACTATTTATTATTATTATATATAAAAAGCTAAAATATAATTTTTACGATTTTATTAGGTTACAAGTGTAAAAGATTATGTTTGAAATGGAAAAGGTTTGATTGGAAATAGTAAAGGTTTGAATGAAAATGGAAAAGGTTTCAATTGAGATGCAAAGGTTACAATTCAGATGAAAAAGTTTTCAATTAAAATGAAAAAGTTTGAATAGGTTAGGAAATTCTAAATAATAGCAATAAACTGGCTTGTAAGTGATGCTGTTGAATTTTTTATTAATACAGGAGACAATAAAACATTCTTAATAACCTTCTTAGGAGCTAGTGGATCCTCTAACAAAGGATGATACTGCCTGTGAATGATAATTACCACCATCATCCGTACAGTTATTACAAAATGTACATTTTTATTTTCACTGTTATCCCTTTTCAACAATTTTCGATATCATATAACATAAACATACTAAGCGCTGTTGACTAATTAGAGCTATTGACTCTAAACTCTCAAAGCCTGCATAGAGCATAAAAGCGAAATATTTCGCTTTGATTAACCGCAACAAAACGATCGTGCTGGAATACTGGACCTATTCATGAGACTCAACTTGGCCCAGACGAAATTCGTGGAAGAGGATTGAAAATGACTTTGAAGTACTTGCTAGTAGAGACAACATCTAAGAATGAGACTGCCTGTGCACGCTTAAGATGAAATGCTACGGTTAACTAGCACGACGCAGTTGTATGTGTCTTTTCTTGTAGGTTTGCCTTCCTTTATCATTACATTTCAAATAACACTTACTTCTTTCACAACAAGCTTTTATCAGAAAATCTCCAGAAAAAAGGAAGATTGGACTAGCTGTTATCCTGGGAAATTACGAGCGGCACATAGAGGAAATATTCGCTCTAATAAATTTTCTTATAACTTTTTCAGAAATTATTCAAATGAAACATGTTAATTACAATATTTTCTTACTTAATTATGAGAGATAGTTGACCGTCGATGACGTACGAGGAGAAGATGGTTGGGGGTGCGGTCAAAGTGAAACACAAATAAGTTGGTGTAACTGTGACAACGTTTCGGCTAGAGTTTCTAGCCTTCTTCAGGGCTAACAACAGAACAAGATAACAACCACAGTAAGTATAGAAAATAAAAAAGAAAGTATAAACAGAATAA
>NW_027109684.1:2364371-2365577 GCF_000696795.3 Halyomorpha halys
CAAAGCACTATAGTTTAACACATAAAACGAACGGTCTTGCTTCGAAGAAATCTAGAAGACAAATCTTAAACGTCGTAGACTGCAGTTGGCCAGTTTTCTCAGTAGTACACTAAACATACCCGGCAGCTTACACAAAACAATAACTCTATTGTTCACAAGATCAAACGAGACACCGCGATGTTGACTCTCTGACGTCCGGAACAGAACTCCTTTGTGGAAGATATGGAGCAAAGACTTATTCAATTTTGAGATGTTCTCTTAAGAAACCACCGTAGGAATACCTGACCATCATAAAAGATTTATTTCCTACGACCATAAATGTAGGAGTCTTCCGTTCTTGACCATAATAGCCACTTTTTGTAAGCTTGTGTCGAAAAAGTAGATATTATCATATCCTTTTTCATGCTGTAGAAAATATATTGGATATTTCAGAATTTGTGTTGTATTTTATGGATTTATTCCATAAATTTTATCCTATCTTCTATGAATCCGATTTTTACGAGCGGTAAAATTAGATTTTACAACAATTTTTCAGCATGTGTTTTGTACGTAGATGTCTACGAAAAAGTAGTTCATTTATTTTTAATTGAAATACATTATTGTTTAATTGGACCAAATAAAACTAAATTTTCACAACTCTATATTTTTTTTTTAGACTCTAAGGCAAAAGAAAAAAATTGGTGATTGCTTTGTCTATATGCCACAAGTGGGCTAATTATTTTGTTATATAGGACTTTAGTTCCTGACTCCCCTGTACCAAATCGGGCTTGCACAATAGCAACAGAAAAAACGTGTTTTTCTTTGTACAATTCTTACGATTTCGACAAAACTTGCTTAAAGTCCTTTTTCATTTATAACAGAACTACCTGAGAAAAAAAAAAAGTACAAAGAATTTTGAAGAAAAGAAAAAAATTATAAAGTAAAAACTAAACTAAACTTGTAAAGTAAAAATTTCATAGTTATCTATATATTTATTTTAATATAATTTGTATATGAAATTCTATTGTTATTATAATTAATCAATTGAAATACAAATACAATAAAAAATACCAAATACAAAATACAATAAAATACCACTCAAAAAGAATTTTGTTTAGTTATACTGTCGACTTTTGGTTTATTAATATATATTTTTTTAAAATCTATATATCTCTTGGAGAATTTTAGATGGTCGTTTGAACTATAGTTAAATTTTTAAATTTTATA
>NW_027109684.1:2365627-2368485 GCF_000696795.3 Halyomorpha halys
TATTATTTGTTAATTTAATAGATTGATAAATTCAAACCTTATCCATATTCGAAGAAGATAGTTGACCAATGAAGTAGATTGTAGGAAGATAGGTGGCGGTCAATAAATGTATCAAAATAGTAAAAAGAAAACTATTTATTGTTAACCAACGCTCCAATTTGCAGGGATGTCTGATTGAAGTTTGTTTTTTGTTTTATTGTTTTTTTATCGTTTCTGTCATGTCCTCTTCAATATGGCAGCACTGACGAACCCCTGCAAAGTGGGGCGAAATATTGGTTAACAACAAATTGTTTTCTTTTACTATTTTAATGCCTTTATTGACCACCAACCGGACTGTCATTCTATAATCTTATCCACATTCATTTCAATTCCTTTTTTAATTACACAGTTTGAGGAACTGTAGAAATGACCACATTACATAATGTAATAATTATTTTATTTTCATATAGAAAGTAGAAATGTATTTTGTATTTTTTTCAGTATCTGTTAATTTCTTATATTTTATTAAGCACTCTGAAATTTTAAAATTCACGTATACCATCGACCAGATACAGAATCTAAGGGATAAGGTTAGAAAGAGCCCATATACACTGAACATATTTCAATTTCATCAGTTACAATTATTTTAGTGGTCTTTTTTTTTTTTATTTATTTATTTATTTATGCCAGATCGGCCTGGTGGGCCTTACATGGCTTATATAACTATCACATTATATTGAGTGGTCCTACAAACTTTTAAATCCTTCAGTGGGTGATTTTTACTTATTTTCTAACTACATGAAACGTATATCTACTGTATTGGGCTTTTAGTTTAATACCCTTGATAAATAATACTTCCGAAATCAGTGTGATGTAAATTCTTGTGGAAATTGAATTATGTAATAACTTCTTTATCTTTAGTAATCATTACTTACACAGAATGTACAAATCTTATTTTTCCCTCTCCCTTTCTTTACCATAGAAGAAAT
Organism: Halyomorpha halys; assembly: GCF_000696795.3. Taxonomy (NCBI): domain Eukaryota; kingdom Metazoa; phylum Arthropoda; class Insecta; order Hemiptera; family Pentatomidae; genus Halyomorpha; species Halyomorpha halys. The sequence goes on from NW_027109684.1 coordinate 2,366,596, forward strand.
ATTATTTGAACAAAACACTGAAAAATAATAGTCTAAGAATGATAATTGTTTAAAACTGTAAGTCTTTATTTTTTTAAAAATATATACGCCTTTCAAGGAATATTCTAATTATATGATGGTTGCTTGCAATTTATTTTTTAAATAACTTGATAAAATACCAGGTACAAAAATAATTTTATGATGAAAATGCTCATAATTAATATTCTTTCAGCTCATTCACTACCTCTTTTTTAGGGCGTATTAATTTCTTTTTCATTGGGGCATCCCTTTTGTACTGGAAGGTTTCAATGTAACTTCTCCTTTCGAGCTTAATTACGGTAATTAATAAAGTAAAAAAAAAGTATTTTCAACATCGCATTGAAAGATTAATTCATTTGAAAGATCAACAATCCCCTTTTATTTTTTTACTACAACTGTATTTAGCTGTGAAACAAACGCCTCATAACTCTTACACGTTTTCTCCTTTAAAAAAAGCGTTTCAAATTTTGTTTTCATAGTTTTGTGATTTGTTAATGAAGATGGCATGAAACCCGAAACGTAGAACTTTTTTTTATGTATCATTATGTACTTATTGCAGACGTTTCGGGAAAAAATTGTTCATCATCTAGTCCATTTTTTAATTATAAAAATATTAAAATCTGTTCCGCTACTACCTATGAAGGGTCAAGGGTGTAGTACTTTGTAAGGAAGTACTGTTACTGGATGAACGGTATTGCAAGGAGATAATTTGGTCAGAATCAAGCACGACTGCACTTTTATAATTACATTAGAACAAAACAGTTCTACATTTTTATAATCAATAATTATATTACACTGCATATCACTCATTTTAAAAATTTAATATTGGAGTTTCATCAATGGGTAGATTCTCTACTTCTGTTTTCATGTCATCATTATAACTAACATATATATATATATATATATATACACACCTGTACCACTCAAAGTATTTTATACTTGATAAGTGAGTTTACTCGATAACATACTATTAGGATTATGGAATATCCTATTTTAAGGTAAAAGTTCAGGTCAAAGAGGCTGGTAGCCTTAGTACATTTAAGTGATAGAAAACGTTTAGAAACTCTAATTCAAATAATTTATAACACATGTAGAAGATTGAAAGGAGATGGTCAAGGAAAAAAAAATATTCATAACTAAAATATATTTTTTTTTTTTTTTTAATTTTTATGTTTTCACTGATTATAGTTCAACTGTCTTCGATTATTTTACTAGATTTTTTCAATCCGTACACTTATGAATAGATTTTTAACATAAAAGCCTACTATTTTATCTTTTATTTTATCATATGAAAACATGTAAAAGTTATGTAAAATGTTATAATTTTGTTTAATAATTTCTTGTAACATTAATTTCAAAACAACTATGTGACTTTTATTATCAAGAGAATTCCCTTAAAAGGATGAAGAAAAATAAAAGAAGAATATAAAGTATTTTAAAAAGATTATATTACATTTTCAAGTGTACATATTTATATCAAAATGAACCAATTTCCATTTTCAAGCTATTTGATCTAACTCAGTCATGATCACAAATTGTTGTTAATTATGCCGATGAACTTTTTTTTTGTTTATTAAAGATCAAGTTTATGGGATAATATATGATTTTTACGATTCTTGTCCAAAGATGAAATAATTAAATTTAGAAACATTAAAAAATTCACCACCATCGGTTTCGGTTTAATTATTCTCCTACTTAATCATAGAAATTGTTATTTTTATAACGTTTTTGATGTTTAATGAAATAAATTTAAGCTAACTTATATTCATTTATAACATAAAGGAACGACTTATTTGTGGAAGATTAGATTAGATTAGATTTTTATTCAGGGCGATCAACATCTAGGTTATTACACCCTTTTTACTTCATCTA
>NW_027109684.1:2373290-2427055 GCF_000696795.3 Halyomorpha halys
AAAATGTTTATCAGAGTAGCATTAGAGAAGATAATAAAGCAAGGAATTAAAGCATTGGTCTGAGCAGGCTAAGCGATAAGGTAATTCGTGCTACTGGACACACATATTTATCATTTATAGTATTTAATGTACAAATATTTATTATTTAAATGTTAAAAATTAAAAAAAAAAGAAAGTAAAAGAGAATTGTTCTTACAACTTCCCTAATGAACTTAATGGACGGTGGCCATTTTACAATGATGTTAGGAAGAGTGTAACAAATGATTTCATTACTAAAGATAATATTAATTGGTATGAGTCGGTAATAATAAATTCAAAATATAAAGTACGTCGTTAAATTATTTTTTTATTTATTCTTTTATCACTCCAATCGAGGTTGGTAATTTTAAAGTAATTTCGTTTTTCAAAATTTCATATTTTTTTTCCTTATTTCAAACAAAACGAATTTTGTACCATTGGTAGGTCGCTTCGTCGTTAGATCGTAATTTTAGTTTGTTCTTAAGTACAGCATAAAATAATTTATATTATTAACATACAAATGATATGTTAGGAACATAAATATTGAAGCGACCGAGGAACATACAACTACATTAGTAACAAACCAAAAAAAAGTTTTAATACTAATTTTATGAATATTTTAAATAAACTCATGTATAAATTGATAGTTATTCACTTAACATATTTATTAGGAACTGATAAATTTTGTATAAGTATTTTCAATATTTAATAAGCTAAACAAATATTATAACCAATTTTTACATCATTATTTTAAAATTATTTAACAACCAATTTTTAAAAAATTTATTTATTGACATTTACAACTGTACCTAAAACTACCCATTGGTAGCACTCTGAAGAGATTTTTACAATATAAGATCTAGAGTTAACTACCTATTAAAATTAAAATTCGACTCTAGGAACCTACATTGATATTTATTATTATAAAATCATTATCATTCTATTTCAAATGTATCAAATCAATATATATCTAACCATAAATGCAAATGAAATAAAACATAATTATAATAAAAAATATTCTTATAGTCGGAACTTACTTATTCTCTTATGAAACATTCTGAATTATAAATTATCGTTCTTTATTTATAATGTAGATTGTTATAATAATAATAATTTTTAATAATTAGATTGTAGTTGAAATTGTTGATTGCTGATTGACTTGAGAACAGCCAGATTGGGCGAAACGCTGGAATTATATGAGACTAAACATTTTGATACCATATACTTGATATTTTTTATTGTAAGTGATAAACAAACCAGTCTGGAACAAGAAATTAAATTATATATACATAAAAATCATGTTTTCGTCTCGAATCTACAAAATCCAAGGTGACTTTTACATTTAAATTATTTGAACCAATGGGTAATGTAAAAATATTAAATATATAATAAATATAAATGTATAGGATATAAAATATTTATGTATGTATATTCAGTCATTTATTTAATGGCAGGGCCCTTGTAACCATGACCGTGTGGCCTAATGGATAAGGCGTTACATTTAAATTATTTGAACCAATGGGTAATGTAAAAATATTAAATATATAATAAATATAAATGTATAGGATATAAAATATTTATGTATGTATATTCCGTCATTTATTTAATGGCAGGGCCCTTGTAACCATGACCGTGTGGCCTAATGGATAAGGCGTCGGACTTCGGATCCGAAGATTGCAGGTTCGAGTCCTGTCACGGTCGGATTGTTTTTCATTTTTTTTATTCCTGAATCAATGACAAATCCTCTGGATGATATTTATCATAAATATATTTTTAAATATAAGAAACAACATTTTTTTATTAACCCTCCGATTTATAAGTTACGTGAATATTTTCTTTTGAGTGTACTTAAAATATTTTATTCTTTAAAATTATATTGAAATTATAACATACTGCTGAATCGAGATTAGGAAATCATTTAAACTTAACGTAAACGTAACATTTTTTTTAATCTTACGATTATATTCAGAAATAATGTTGTTCAGAAGAAATTAAAATTTAATTGCATTGATTTTAAACATTTTATTTTTAATGTATACTTAATTTTGGGTGAATGCGTTAATTTAAAAAGTCGTTGTTTGAAATGAAGAATACATTATTTTTAATATATTTCTAATAAAAGTCACTATTGAGAAAAATATTTAAATATGCCAGATAAAATAACCACTTGTTAATTTAATATAAATAAATGGTCTAACACCACACTCAATGTGTAGAAAATGTTACTATAACTCGTCATTTTTTTTTATATTCAAAATTCCCTAAACATCTTCATTTTATCTAATTATATTTAATATACGTATGTACCGAACTTTTATATCTAGTTTTATATTACTTTTATATACTATATACCTTTAATATTTTTCAACCAAGCTGGTAATTACAAAAGTAATCTTCCATGTTCAATGCAGCATATTAAATAGGTTGTGATTGTTATATCTAGATCGGGTATTGATGTAACGGCCGTTCAGTTCCAATTTTCTGATAAATTATTGGTTGATAACTGTTGTAGCATTGTTACAGTTGATGCTTTTTTAGTTAATTTACCCTCGGTAGCAGGTAATATAGAATCATCAATAAAAAAGCAATTGTCCCTTTATTTGTTGTGAAACCTTAAGCTGCAATAACCGATGGTTTAGGTTACCTATTTTATCTTTCTTTGAATTTTAGGGAAAACTCCGAGAAAAATTATCAATTTTAATTATAATTATTCGCTACAAAATAAAACTAAAACTTTAGAATAAAAATCAGAAACAGAAATTATTTATGTAATTTGAATTGTTATTTATGGTACTATAGACAATCCATAAATTAAAGTTTAAATGTACAACTTTTTTTTTTAACAGTAAGTAAAAACATTGTTCTTTTTAAGGCATCAATGTTTGTACAGGTGTTACAGTACAACGTATCCAACCTTTTTAAGATAAATCATAGAAATATATATATTTTTTTCGTCAGTTTCTTCAATATTACTAAACTTCTTGTTATTGTTTTTTGAGTAACAAAACTTGTTTTCAAACGATTTCTTGAATTTGAATGATTTCTAAAAAATCGGATAAACTTTCCCCGTCATGTCCTCAACTACTTTTTTAGGTTATGCTAAGGCAAGATAAAAATTCCTCTGGCTAAGTTTCTTTCACACATACCATTTTTTATCTGGTAATATATACTATACAGTTTCTGGAATGATATTTTTCCTTCTACATAATTATTTAATGTTATAACTGTCTGAAACAATTTACACTAAGGAGCACCAATATGTAATAAATAAAATAATCTTACATTGTGTATACCTAAACCATATAAAATATTATAATTATTTAATTATTTTTCCAATAGGTCATTTTCTACTATTCTCGGAGTGTTAACAAGAATTGTATTTTACACCTTGAAAGATTTTCTTCTATTGTGATCCTTCTGAATTCTATCTGGATTTTCATTATCTGGACCATCGATTTCTCATTAGCTAGTGGCAATTAGGAAAACTTAATTGGACAGTCGGAATGAGCACAAATCGGATGGCCAGCCCTCACCACAGCACAAAGCCCATTCTAAGATACTCATCAAAAGATAAAGAACTACATCTCACTAATTCTGGCCCAGTCAAGAGATAATTAATTTCTATCCTAACTAACTTCATTGCACAACAACGATTAATAGAAGTCCAAAGGAATGACCATTATCTTAAAGTTTCTGATTGATTATTGATAAGTAATTTAGTGATAATCATCAGTGAATGTTCCACGCAAGGAACAACGTATCAATATACGGGCTAGGCAATCCTAGTTCCACGTTACAGTTCCTCTTCAATTTACTTTAAGTTATCAATTTGTTAAACAGTTGCCGAGTTAAACTTTCTTCTTCCTTCTAGTAACATTCCAAATATTTATAGTATTTTTTTTTTAATTTTTATTATAGTATTCTACAGTAAAATATTTTATATTATTCTCTAACCCCTTGAATTCAATCGTTATTCCATGCTCGCACATTGGAAATAATGAGCTAGCTCTAATCAGGTACGATTCCTAACCTCATTAAATTATTTAACTATAGACTTATTCAAATAGTTCATGAATTGATTTGATCTAATTATCTAATTTTGGGACATAAATACTCACTCAATTAGAAATATTATTTTTATTATTATGGCACAAGAATGCCTACAAGAACCCGTGCCAACTAATCTGCACTACCGCTTGCTCTTCTCCATCCTAAAACATCCAACCACCTCAGATCATCCTATACATCACCCAACTATCTGATTCACGGGCGTCCTCTTCTTCGCTTGTCATCCGGTTTTCAATAGATCATCTTCTTGAGTATTTTTGATTGATAATTCTCTCCATATGTCCTATTCATCTGGTTCGGACTCTTTTCATGATGTTGGGTTCCTCAAACAAAATCCATGACCTCCTCATCCCTCCTCCAATTACCATTCTCAGCAACTCCGCCCCATTTTCTTTTCTAACACTTTTCTTTCCAGTTGTTGAGCAAACATGCCCACTGACAAGTAATTCAGTTCCTATTTCTTTGGCATTGGGGATATTTTACACCATTACATAACCACTGACCTAACGATGGTGTTGTAGATGACAACTTTCATTATTTTAATTATGATACTAATCTGAAAAAGAGAGTAAAAAAAAAAAAAACCGAAAGAAAAAAACATAGACATATCATTACTATATGAGTTTCTCTGGAAAACCTCACAGTTTCAGTTGAAGCTTTAGGCCTTATTTTTTGAAATATTACAAACATTCATCAGTAACGTTGAGTTAAAGTTACTCCTACCAAGTGTATCTGATTGGTAAGGATGAATATAAATTACTCATTAAGGCTTAAGCTTATCCAACATCTTTGACCTTACCAATCCAGTTTGAAGCCATTGGCTCTTGGTAGATAGTGGGTTAGAGAAACATGACAGGCCGCTCATTTCTCCTACGTGATCTATGAGGTGGTAATGGGGATACTTTTACTCGTATTTCATTTGGCATAAATTTTGATAACCAAGGCTAATCTGATCTAGTAAGGTGTAAGCAAGTTGGGAAAAAATGAGCTTATCGACTCCACTGCAGCTTGGGCTTTATTATTTGGCTTCAATAACGTTGAAATTTTAATGTTAGTGTTCGTCGAATACATTGAAGGAGAAGATGACATGTTCCTTTATGAGATTCGTTTCTTGATTTCCTATTGGTTTAGATTATAAATACATCACTGAATTAAATAAAATAATAGTATAGATTTTGAAAAAAAAGTAATAAAATATTGTAATAGTATTATCTGATTTTGATTAAAGAATTAAAAGAAAAATGTACAGCTGAAGAAAAAAATGAAGAAGGTAATAAATAAAATAAATTCCAAGTAGGATTGTTTTTACAATCTCTATTCACTGTATACTGTCCTCATTGCTATTTGTCTTCATTGTTTCTCCTTCTTATCAATGTATTTAGGCTCATATTTACTTTCTGCATTCTACTAGAAGGTCCTTCACTATGTATCTCTAAAAATTGTTTTTACTTCTTTCTTAATATTAGTAAGTTATTATTGTTTCTTTATTTTCATTTCAAATTTATTTAAACTACCAACCGAATTCAATGTACCAACGACAAAAATTCCAAATAATTAGGAAAATTAAGGAATACAGCTTGTTGATGAAAACTGTTCCCTGGGGTTGTTTGAAAATAGAGGACCAATTTGTGTCGGTACGAAGCGATTGTAAACGTGACAAAACAAAGGATCCTGGTCAAAGAGCATTCCCGGCCCGCATTTCCCTTCGATTAGTCCTGTACATTTACTCGAGAAACTTTTCCCACCTGTAATTAGGGTCTCTACTTTTTTGTTTATTTATTTACAGCACCAAATTCTGCTTCTAAATTAGTTGGACCTGTTACTAACAGCAAAATTAGACGTCAAAGATTCACATTTTTGGAAATTATATGGAAAAATTAATTTATTTAATTCGTTCTAGTCAAAACTAATCATTTTTAGGTGTCCCCGGGAAATAAATTGTATATCTGTTTTAAGTTTAAATTTTTTATTTATTCGTAACCTGATGAGAAAAAATATATACGTTTTTGATATAACCTTTTTTTAGATTTTCTATCCAGTTATACAGTCAGTTTTAAAAAAAAACTTTTATGAATAACATTAGTTCAAAAATCATTATAATAAAGAAAATTACGTTAAAATAAATGATTCTTGGGACTGGTCGAAAAAAGTGAAACTTCTGGAAATGAAATGATGTATTTAAAGTTGATAAATAATTACCAAGCGTTTTGTCTGATAGCTAGGATTTTTTTATTATTATTTCCTAAATTGGATGATTTTTTATATTGCAAATAAAAACATACAGTAGCTCACTCAGACTGGCATTGGGATTTTTAAGCTACTTTAAGATCCTACTATAAGAAAACTTTCATGGTAGAATCGACTAGCATTGTCCCTGTCTCTACCACTCCCGTTTCATCTCGTCACGAAATTAATTTACTCCCATAAAAATTTTTTTTCTTCTGTTGTAGAACGTAGGTAAAGAATTTTCACTTCAAGAAATATTTAAATCCAGTGATCATAAATTTAAACGAAATAGTCATTAAATTTTCAAGAAATATTTCATAAAATAGTAGAAAATAGTTTTAGAAAAATACAATCATGTTATTATTTTAAAATCGGCCGCATATAATCTCTTTTGCAATAATAATACATGGAACACCCAAAAGATATAAATTACCCACATACTCAACAATATTTACAGCTGAACTAAAGGCGATTTTAACAGCACTTAATTTATCCATAGAAAGTGAATACTCATTTGTACAGATTCATGTCTGCACTCCAGAGTCTATCAAACTTCAATCAAAGCGGACCTAAGATAGACAAAATTCACAACTATATAGACATGCTAAAACATCTTAAAAAAGTGTCTCCTTCCTCTGGACTCCAGGGCAATCAGGAATAGCTGGAAATGAGGCGGTGGATAAAGCTGCTAAAGAGGCTGCTCCAATAAACGTTCCACCACTCCAAATTTACGAGCCGAAAGACATAAAGGCATTTTTAAGGAACAGAATCCGAAAAAGTTGGGATTAAATGTGGGCTGACGTACCACTCACCAGAAACTAAGAAATGTTTAAAAAAAAACACAAAAGTGGACAAGTGCCATAAGGGGAAACAGAAGAGAAGAAGTGGTTGTTGCAAGAGTAAGAATAGGACATTCCAAATTAACAAACCTCCACTTAATCACAAAAGAGGACCAACCTATATGCCAAACCTGTCAGTCCCCATTATCGATAAAGCATATAATTGAAGAATGCTCATCATTTCGTCAAGCCTTCGAAAATAATAAAATTCCTCGTACAATAGAATTTGCCCTTAAAGACTCAGCAGAATTCATAGACAAAATAATAAAATTTCTGAAAGAAACTCAACTTTATACTAAAATATAATCCACCAATATCGACCAGTGTAAAAAGGAAATAGTCTACATTCAACTATCAAATGTCAAAGACAAGAAGATAAATAAAGTAAAGAGGGTGTAATAACCTAGATGTTGATCGCCCTGAATAAAAATCTGATCTAATCTATAATCTCTTAAGGAGTAAGAAAAAGATTTCTTCGCCCATTTCCTAAACATTCTTCTTCAACTAACTATGATTGGTTATTGTTATTTATTTTTTATCTCTTGGTACGTGGATATGGATGGTACCATCACTTTGTTGAATGTTGAAATGTCTTCGATCAACAATTGATAGTTCAACTTCAGTTGATGAGTCTTAATCTAACTGGCGATACCATTATTATGGCACGAAACAGTTGGTTAAATGTCAAAAATGATCGAAAATTTAATTTTAATAAACATAGATCCAGAATTGAAAAAAATAAGGTTCCTAACTCACAGGGTTTTCTTTCTTATATATTTATTTTGAAAATTTGTTAAAATTTTATTTCTAAGTGCTGTTGTAGTTATAGATTTTCTAGTATTGATCTTAAATCTAGACTGACCTAACTCTGGATTTATTTGCCTGGGCGAAGACCCTCTGTGTCTTGATGGCATCGATTTGTTCTTAAAGACAAGACAGCTTGTTTAGGAGGTCGTCAATCCGCAATCACTCGCACTTACCAGTGAGTAGGTCGAAGGTCGAGTAGGTCCAAGATCTTCCTGCCCTTTAGGTTGTAAAAAAACTAACAAGCTCGGAAAATAACCTCAGATTCAAGCAGGAACAATCCCATCTCTAAATTCATGTCCAATCTATACAAAAAACTAATGTCCATTTTAAATGAAGATGATCAATGTTTCTAATAGAACTAAAGACTTAAATATTTATGTTATATGTTTTGGAAGAATTAACTATGATAAAACTTTTATGGATCACCATATTTTTATATTTTTCATTTTATTTTTTGGAGGCTGAGTTTTTGTTTTTAACGAGTTTTTGTTCTAAATACTGTTAAAACAAAGAAATCATGTCATCTTGTCTGAATACACCATTGGCTCATCATAATTTTTCATGTGACTATGGTATCATGTTAATATAAAAGAGCAAAACATTCAAAATGATTATACAAATGCAATTGTAAGATTCCAAACAAAATCTTCTATTCCTATCGTCAAACATCACACAGGCCGACGATTTGTCAATGCAGATATCTTCAGATTAGAAAACACCATATCACATGTATAAAGACAAAATGCAGCTCATCTTACTTCACCGTCCAAAATGACACATCTATCAACGAGACATGTCGTTTTACTCATAATTTCTTGTATTTTGATTATTTGTGAAAAAAAAAGACTGATTCTTTCGATTTTTTTAACTGTAATGGTGATTGAGTAGTAACTAATGTCGATTTTTTCAAACTAACTGTCACCCGGTTTAAATATAGTTTAATCAGTTAAAAAAATTAATCATTATTTAACCATAAATTACTCTATTAAGGACTATTTGGACTTACGAAGTTGAACTAAACCATCAAATTCGTCTCGTGCCCAACTTTTATCATCCTCAATCCTTGGTAAAATCCTCAATCCTCTTTAGTTCGTCTTAAATAAAATCATCCATCACAAAATCATAGCCGATCAAGCCTGAACCAGATATCATTCCTTCCATAATTAACTGCCTAATCATTTGAACACACTACTAGTTATTAACTTTGCTTCCTCTTCTATTCATAATAATCTCATGAGTCATGGCCAAAAAAATGGCCAAGAGACCTGCTTATGAACAAATTTTGTTGAAGTGCAACCAACAATTTTTTTCAAATATCTTTCATATTATTATAGCATATCACAACTATTTTTTTATTCGTTTTAATTTGAATACAATCGTCAATTTGAAGAAATAATATAAAAAAAAAAAATAGGTTACACACTATCTACAAGACATTGCGCACTGTAGTACTATCATGTTATCGTGTAGATGAGTCCTAGGTTTTCAGTACTTTACTCTGTCCTAAACCTACCTGTACAAAAAACAGCAGTGGTTCGCAGATAAAAAATTCCACTACATGTGGGCTATACACGTGTATGCTTTTTCTATAAAAATATAATACAAAACATACCGGACCGATTTGCCTTATAAAAAAATAAAAGTGGACCTTTATTTGCTTCCTTTTGAAGCAAACAAACGAGTGATGTGCCAAATCCTAATCCTCAGAGCTTGGATATGGATTTGTGAAATTGGGGATTTAATCCTTCGGCATATACCCTGGCAGGCAAGGGATTCTTGAGTACAACTGATCCCTCCGGTACTTCCAGGCAGCCATAGTTTACTTTTCACTAGTCATTCTAAGTTCGAATCCAACCAACATATAAACGGTTATTAATAACTTTTGTTATTGAACAAAACAAATAAATAGAACTCTTGTTTTTTTTTTAATTGCTTAACTCATGAGTCTTTAATAGCTTACTGAAGGGTGCGTTAGATATATGCGTCCAAACTCTTAAAAATCATTAATATTTTTTAAATGATTTTCAGAAACCATAATTTTCGATATTTGTACTCATAAATGTTTAAATTTAAACTTCGTATGTTAGTGTAATAGGTCTCCAAAGTTACGAATAATTTTAAAGGAAAAGGAAAAGATTCGTTAATTATATAAGGAGGAACTAGTTAGGGAAGTAGGTCTGAAAATCTTTTTTTAAAACCTCTTGTCGTTATCAATAGATTTCCACTTCTTACCCACCAACGCGTGTGTTAAAAATTTCATTTCATAGACCCCAGAGAAATAAATGTAAACTGACTCATGTGGGAATCGAACCTACATCGTTCCGAACCGCCCACTCAAAAGAATTGACTCTAGTAATATTTGCGTTCAAGTTATAAATATAAAGACCTAAATGTTCCTTATGTAACCGATCTAGCCCGAACCCGATATTATTCCTTCCATAATAAACTCCCTAACCACCCAAACCCACTAGTTTCTAACCTTTCTTCCTCTTCCATTCCTGGCAATCCTCCGAGGCGCCTGAAAAGATGACCTTATATTGTAAACTGTTTTTAGAGTTCTACTACTGGGTAGTTTCTCTACATCCTGTATCATATCATTATGTCATTATGATCAAATTTACTTGTTGTAGTTTATTATACAGTTGTAAATATCAATAAATAAATAAAAAAGTTATATATAAAAGTAAGACCAAATGTCAAGAATTTTAGGAAACGAGTTAAATACGATTAAATATTATCTAGTGTGATTTAAATTGAAAAATACATCTGTGTATGGTGAAACGTGGTGGAGAAATAACAAAAAAAAATTTAAATGTTGGATACTATTTGCTTAAACGATGTTGGTTTTAATTATCTGAAACAATAATTCAATCTAGGAGTTATGAGAAACGAAATAGTTCTTTATTTCTATATTTAATTATTTTGGATTTTGAAAAAAAAATTATCACTACAACTGCCTCTCGAACAGCGGTTGTACAAGGAATTGTTCATGATTAGGCTTAACCGCCTGATTTTTTCTAGTTGAGGGTACCCACTGTACAGAGAAACTAGATAGGCTACTGAGAGCTCTCGAACTCACAGAGTTGACTCAATCTATAGTAACAGAATAAATAATTATAATTTAGGATTATTGATTATAAAATCATAAGGGAGCATGATTAAAATAATTCATTATTTAATTATTAATTCGTCACTTCAGCGATAATAACTTGTAAATTCTCTGTATAATATTTTTAAAAAGTAAGATATAAAGTTTCATTCAAGAGACAACTCAAAAGAATTCTCGAAATGGTAAAACATTCTATAAGAATTCTCCTAAACGGTGGTTGATTCGATTTGTCTCTGGAGTAATGCGCTGATATTTGAAAATATTAAAAACGTATTGTTGATTTTTATCATTTACGAGGTATAACAGCTTATGCGATAAATTGTTTGGTTATGACACCTGCATATTAGATATCATTTAATTGGTTAATTCTGACTGACGATATTTGATCATCACTAATTTGCTGTTTATTCTAGTAATATGAATCCTATAACTACCTTCATCGGATTTACATAATCTAAACGGTAGCTCTGATTAAATTAGTTACATAGATACTAATTATATAAGCTAATATTTATCTATGTTGTTGACACGTTTAGTAGTTATTAAAATGTAAATTTGAATTAAATATTAATAGTAAATTGTTGATTAATAATTATTAGTTCGATATTTACTTTTCTTTCGTCACCTCTCTGCTGCAGTATCTTCTTGATTTTGGTCCATTTTTTATACCGCAGTATTACGCTTTCTATTTACAATTTTGTATGAGATGTGGTTAATAACATTTATGTACTGCTCTTTTTAATTTTACAATAAATAAATTGGTATGGAGAGCCCAAGAGGAGAAAAAAGGCAGTTATTTCACCCAAATGTTTGATTACTTAATTTAAAACTATGTATAACTACTAGTCAAAATTGATGAGTCTGCCAATTATAGGTAGGGGGGATGAAAAATGGCGGCTTTTTTCAAAACCTTAAAAATAATTAATTTTTTATCCGGAGCTTTATATCTTCAAAACTACCAACAGCAATAGAAAATCTAAGAAAACATCATTTAAAGTAGAGTAAATTTTCTAAAATGTAACCCCTAATAGAGCTATTTACGTTCAATAGTTTTCGAGATATAGCTTTTTAAGAAGCAACATTTCATACAAATGTTGTATGGAACGTACTGAAAGATCGGTAGTTAGTGAATTTATTTTGAAAAATCTATATCTCAAAAACCATTTGACGTACAGATGTCTATTAGCACTCAAATAAAAGCAAGTTTAATGGGCTATAAAGTAGTTTATGACGTTTATTTACGTATAAATTGTAGTTTTCCTGAAATATGCTAAAATGAATTGATTTTTAGTTGTTCGAACAAATTTATATTCATATGTGAATATCATAACAAAATACTACCCCTACGAAGATAAGTGCCATACACTACTTTATAGTAAGTTAAATTTCCTATACATTGAGTGTTAACAGACGGATTTTTACAAAAATCCAACATTTTATACGAACAACTAAAAATTATCATTTTAGTTTTTTTTTGCTACTCAATCATAATTTTAGAAATTTCTTTTTCCCTTATAGTTACAATTTACGTATATCCTGTGTGAATGATACACAAATTTTCAATTAAAAAGGATATTACAATATTTGCATTGTTAAAAAGAAAATCACTAATGTTAAAATATGATAATAAAATAAAGATAATAATGTAATTAAAACGAAAGTTACATAAATTTATTCACCAATGTATTAAAGTAAAAACGTTTAAAAAATTAATTTAAGAATCCTTTTTTTCTTATTTTTATTAAACATCACCATTTTGGTAAAAATCAGTTTTCCTTTTGGGTTTTTTTTTTGTCATTTGTTTTCCCAAACAATAAATTTTAGATGTTATCTGCAATTGGTCTTTCACTCATCAAGTGTATGAAGAAGGCGTGTGAAAATTGAACATTGGTGAAACAGGGGACAGAGGATAGAGTAATATCTTAATTTAGTGAAAATAATGAAAATATTTCTTCTTCTTTACACCTATTTATATGTATGTCTTTATCATTTCGTATTTGGGTACTGCTTATTTCATTGTCTTTAATAGTTTTCTGGCATCACCTTATCAATCCCCCATCAGCTTTTTCTATCATCTCATTCTCTATCAAGATTTTCGATAAAGTGTTTTACTGCATGAACTGATAGAGGATACACAGCTGACCTGTTTCCGTGCCTTATCTTGTCTCCCCTTGCTTATATCCAACTTTAAATTGTGTTCCTTTGGCATCTCATGTAACGGAGAATTTCTACTTTATAAATTAGTTTCTGCCGCATGATTAATGTTATTTAAATTAAATCGACTACCAAATATATTCTGATTTTGTATTTTCTGAGGTAATAAAATTAATTTTGTTTTCATATCCTTCATTAAAATAAAATAAGTACTTTATACAAATATAATACATGAGTATGTTATTATACTTACTCTACTGAGTCTCTTCTCTCTTTGATTATAAGGTGTTGATATGAGTCCAGCTAAGGTGGTATAGGCTAGGTATACCCTAAGGTTACGCCATGGAATTAATGGAACAATCAAATTAATGTACCTTTTTTTCGTAACCTCCTTTATTATTAAATTTATATAATACATACATACAAATTCATGTACCTCCTTTATTATCAAATTAATGAGTCGGTATTAAATAATATATCATTATTTAATTTTTTTTTGTTGAGAGAGAAATAATAAAATATTTTTATTGTCAAATAACTTGGTCCGTTTCAATTAACTCTCTTAGAAGGCAATCGTACATTATTCAACAGTGGCCTTTCTCGAAATTAAAATTATCACTTTATTAATTTGCTTTATTTTTTATATGAATTTATATTTAGTTTTAATATTAATCTGGTCATTCTACTGAAGAAGTATAGTCTTCCCTCTGAGACACAATGCCTAAGGATTAAGGTGGCTCTGTGTACCTAACCCACCTCCGGTACATGCAAAATGAACTCATCAACTATACTGCCTCATATTACTGAACTTATTTTTATTTCTATTCTATTTTTTACTTCTTTTTTTTTACTTAATTCTATTTTTATATTAGTAATTCTATCACTTATTTATGTGCTATTTATTTGCTCGTATTTTATTCAATTATAAATATATATTTTTTTAGCTTACTACGTTCCTCTTTTAAATATATATAACTTTTTACACTATTTATATTTATATCAAAATTGTTTGATCATATTTACAATTAAAACTACCTCAATTTTAAGTTTTATTAAAATTTATCATATTATGTTTTTTCGCTTAGATTTTCAATTGTATATTTCCATACAAATGTACCATTGGCCAAAAACTAATAATTAAAAATATGTATTTAAATTCATATTGATCAAACTAATTGATTTTTTAATTAAAATAATATACAAAAGTATTGCAATATAGTACGAAAAAAATTTTTTAATTGCCACAACTCACAACAAAGTCAGAGGGAAAAATGAATGGCTTGAATACGGACTGGGAATCCAAGATAAAAACAATCGCCACTTGTGTTTACATGATTTTCTTGAATTCAAATCTCCATATGCTAATCAATGTACTAAGTTACCTCAAGTTTATCGATTATAAACTACAAATTAAATAAGGATAAAATAATAAATGAATAAATACTAGCATACCTACTGTATGTGTATTATTTTAGAAATTTAGTTCAAGCAATTAATTAAATGTAACAAAAATCAAAAATTTGTAAAGAGTAAAACGTACAATTTTATGCAGAATAAATTAGTGTTACTTTAATGTCTTTACCATGATTCGAATTTTCTTCTAGGTTTGGAGACCTTTGAACCAAGGGAACAAAAGATGCATTGGACGAAAATCTGTTCTCTGGTTATAACGCACCGAAAATAAAATCAAAATTGTAAATTTTAGTGTGAGGGCAGAACATATCTATGTGGACCTATGTATATATACATAGACATTTTTTTATTATCATCAGGTCGGTTTTTAATTAAGAAGTTTGAAGACAAAAACTTTTTTTTTCAATTTATTTATTTAGAAATAAAAAGTTTTGCTTTCTAAGTTTCTTGAACCTTGATAAATGCCACAATCAATTATTAATACATTTTCAATTAGGTCGCTGATGGAACTTATAAGCCACGATATAATTAAAAAACCAATGAAGAGTGATTTTGGGAGGGAGATTTTAAAGTAAAAGATATCAGTGGTAAAATAGAAGATCGTAATATTAAATTCATTGAATAATAAAAAAATATATATAAGTATTCTGTTAGTTTTAAGGCCATTGCTACTGACCTTTTCGAATATATACCCAACACATTGGATTCAGAAACGGCGCTAGTTCGAATCCTGCTTGATATGTTGTCTGTCATATATTTTATATGATCGAATTGCAATGTGTTGTCACTGCCTTCAATATAGATTTGTGCAAGCTATCTGGAGTGTATGTTATGTCTCCTATATATATATATATATAAATTTTAAACCGAAATAAACATTTATATAGCCAGTTAAAATTCTGGATTTTCGCAGTATAATATTATACCTACCCACTTTTATTCCTCCTCTTCTTGACAATGCAGTATGTTTTATTCAATGCTTGGAATACTTCTAAAGAATTTCATGTCTTTTAGTATCATTTTATAGCGATATTTCTTCTACAGTGTCCCTTCCATAAACACGATCTATCCCATTTATATCTTATAGCAGGGGCGGTTCATATTTATGCAAATCATTTCTCAATAAAGCTGGAGTTATTTGTTTTAGTGATCTTTTATATTGCATTCCAGGAATCATTTTAGTTTATATCAATCTTTAGTCTGGTCTGATATTTTATTGTTGACTGGTCATGTTATAGCATAAATATATTGTTATGAAAGAAAAGTTAATGGTCCGGAAAATGTATATATTTGTATAGCTTTGAGTTGACGTAATCCATATAGGTCATTTTATCTTGAAATCAAAATAATGTAAAGATTTCAAACTAATCTCGTTTACCATATACATTAACATTGAATTGTTACCCTATTATATATTATGTAGATATATTTCGTTATTATATTATTTCCTTACTTATCCAGGCTATGCCTTTATTTAAAACTGTATTTTAGCGAAAACTGTGACTGTTATTAATTGTGTTAAAATGTATATATTTTTCTGTCCTTATTTATATTATATATTATAAAATGTTCTAAGACGATGGAAACAACCACACTTTAAATGTTGCCTCTGGCTCGAGAGGATACTAAACCAGCTACCGTAAATCAGAAGATCCCAACCCCTGACTGAGCCTTACCCTCAGCTTCACTATACTCTCCTCCCTATGCTGTACGATATCCCTCCTGGTTCTCAATAGGGTTGATACCCCCCTTCATGAGCTCGTAAATCTTACCTGAGGGGGCCCTTTTAGTGATATTGCAAAGGCTACACATATCACTAAAAGGGCCTACCATATCCTTATTTTAACGATCTCTGTTTTTCTTTTTTATTAATGATAGAATTGTAATTGGAAATGAAAACCAAAATAAAGTTAACTTACTTCTATTGAGAGAGAAAAACACTTTAATCCTTAGTTGGAAAATTTAGTAGCAGTGAAGAGGTGAAAATGTAATTTTATTTAAAATATATTTTTGGGATTGACACTCATCACACTTCTGCACATAGTTCCTCTCAGTTCTCCTAGGTTGCGTGCTGGCAAGTTTTCCCGTGGACTATATGTTAAAGAAAATTATTTTTATGTTAAATTACATTATTATTTTATCATGTTGGATATAATCATTTTTTAATTAATATTAGGTAAAGCATTTGTCCAATAAATATTAATATGAAAATATGATAAACTAATAAAAAATATATCCGTATGACATAAGAGATAAGAGAAGAGTAATCTTTATCACAGGGGCCAGGCAAATAATTTAGAGGAAGGAGGAACATTGCTATGTGACAATGGAGACGTCAATAAAATATAGCTATTAATATAAAACTACAATATTATAATCTGCCGACTGTTTCTGATATTCTTGTTTGCACTGTTCTTATCCTTATTCATCCCACATATTTGTTGTGTGCAGGCTCATTCCAGTCCTCAAGATTTCCATAAGAACCGGGCGTTCATACACTCATCATGTAGCCCAAGCTATTGGGGCCGAGGATTCATTTCCTCATTTTAAATTTTTTCTCACGATATCTGGAGTTTCATCCCTCCTCTAGTGGTAACCATTCCTGCATTGCTTAAGATTTATCTCTAAGATCGCTACCAGTAGTACTCAAGATTCATCCCTCGGCACGCCCGGTGTCCAGTCACGATTCTTCCTCACTCTTATCGTCTCACTTTTCTCTGCCCCTGCTTGAAGCCTTGTTCGATATATCTGTGAGCTGCCTAAAGACTAGTCATTATTACACTCTAATAACACCCTCGACGTAGTGTTATAAATATTATTACATTGTGACATAAGAATACACCTACCATCCAGAGACATCTAGCTCTTTACCTACACTACAAGTCGTCAGATCTGTAAGTCATAGTGGCGAATCGGCAAATTTCTAAGAACACTTACTGATTAAATTAGTGAGAACTTTTAAATTATGGGTGCAGATATGAAATATCACCTTATTTATAGCTTCGATATAAATCCATAGTTCATTTTTTATATTTAATTAGTTACTTTAATTATCCGTTTGTGGTTTTTCGCATAAAGAGAATAGAAAACCGCGTAAAAATGCAACAAAACTCAAGATAACTACATTTTCCCACCACTTTGCTATTGGATCTATGATTTGTGATTTTTTTCCAAACACCTAAAGCCATTTTTTAATGAAATATCTGCTTATTGAGAGTTCACTGCTTGTTTTCTCAATTAGATACAAAATGGTAGGAGGTGCGGATGAACGCCCTTGTTCAAACATGAGTTGTTTATTCCACAGGTCTCGGCTAAACAGAGAACTAACGAGCTTGGATGATTATCGTCGAATACCAGTCTAGTCTTAGTTAATTAACAGATCAAATGTAACAATGAGTTTTATCATCACTAAATACGGAAAATTGTCGTTCTGTTTAAAGGGTTAGGTTAAATTTTATTCACATTAAAATGGATCTTCTATTCCAAGTAATTTAATCATTTTCTGATGTTCTTGTTATCATCTCCCAATAACGCTTATAGGATTTTTTTTTTACTTCCAAATCTCGAAAATAGGTTTCGTGTAACGGATAGTCTTCTAGGATATGGTATATTGTTATATGCACATTGCCCAATTTAGAGGTTTCTTCAATCGATTGGGGAGTGTCCAATCCTCAATCTGTTCGTGACATTTTTATCTCATGTTTTCCGTTAAACGTTTTCCATACTTTTTTGACATTTTGAATTCTTGCTTTTAAGCTGTTGGGACCAAAGTTGGTGACCGATTATATCAACGAGAATATTTTATTTAATGAGAACATTGTTTTTAGGGAACGTCGGAAAGTGTTTCTTTTAATAATGAACTGGTAAAATGACTAGTAATAAACGACCACAATAACTACTTTGTGAAAGCTATTAACATAAATATAGATTAAGGATAGAAAAATGAGAGAATATATTTAACAGCAATATAATTTTTGATGCGAAATCTTTTGATATAGAATATTATGATTTTAGGTATTTAATATAAAAAATAGGTCTAGTTCATAGATAGGAATGATTTTATTTGTGAAAGACAAAATCTTGTACAAATTCATAACACAATATACAATTATAAAACAAAACCTGTGTCTAGTGCTCCATCATAAAAACAATGAACAAAAGATTTATTTAAAAGAATTCTCATTATTTTAAGTTAAATATAATGGAGCAATGAATATTATGTTAATAGTTGTGTATTATCCAATCTGTTTTTTTTGTTTATTGTTTTTTTATAGAGAATTTGTTTTAGCTTAAAATAATGAGAATTCTTTAAAATAAATGAAAGCGTGATATAAATGAAGATATTAATTGGCTTCGAAAAGTATTTACATAATATAATTAATATATCACATACAAAATTAAACTTATTACATATTGTTACAATGTAAATATATAGTCTGTTCAATTTGGCTTCACTTTCAATATTCAGTATATTTCCAATGTTTTGTAAGTCACGGATATGGGAGGCTTTAAGATATATTTTCTAATTTCTATTTCGGTAATTGATAAAAATATTATATATTAATACACTCAACTCTTCAAGACAGTTATCAATATCACAAGATGGAGGAAAGTAGATGTTCCCGAAAACTATAAGGATATTTTCTATTGTCATGCTGTTGAATATCCAATAACGATTTTTAAATAAGAATGAGGATATGGTATGAGTTATGGATTAAGGTTAGCAGACCTCCACTAGCACGGCCAGTTTGATTTTGTTCTATTCCACTACTATTGTGTGTATATATGCTGTGTAATCCTGTAACCATGATGGAAGTACAAAAATATCTTCTTTTAGCCACGTCTCTACAAAACATAACACCGAGTTCCTTCTAATAACTTCGCATTCATTACTGGTAAATTTAAATAAATTTTTAAATCCATTTATATTGCAAAAGATCAGCCTACGTTCTATTTTTTGAAAAATATTAACCATATTTGGAAGCCTTGATATGGTTTTGAGACCAACTGACACTGTGACCGATATGTTGTCAGGTAGGTCATTTGATACAGTTGAAAGACTCCTAGAACGAAATCTGAATTGAGCCAGTTTTTCTTCAATTTTCCTTTTTTTTTTATTAACCCGCTCTTTATCAGATGATTTTGGTTCTTTACCCTCTTGTTGTGCGTTTGAACTAGGTTTTAAGGTTTCTGATTCCTGTTGTTTAAGAATATTTTCTACTTCTTTTATTCGATAATATATGCCTCTTATTTTAAAAAAGCCTTTCATGTAGGAAACATTTTCATCAATATTGCGTAAATTTTTAAGATATGAATATATTTTTCTCCCTTCTTCTCTTTCCTCTAATGTTTTATCGTGATTGATGAAAATTGTTTTACTTTTTAGTATTTCTTTCTGCCCAAATATTTCCTGTTTGGGATTATTGTTATTTAGTGACACTAATATTGGTCCTTTTTTTAATCGAAAACAATTATTTATGGCGTAATCAAGGAGGCTTATATTTGCCTGGTTTAAAACCTCTTTAACTTTTCCCAATGTATTTTCATTGTCTGTGTGGGGGTCATTATAAAGAACAAAATTATTTTTCCTGAGCTACCGTTTCAAGAAGTTTACTTCTTCTTGAAGCTTATCGGTTTTTTTCTTCTAGGGCAGTGCAAGTATTTTTTAATGGGATTTAGTTCCTGAATGAGCTCAGCATTTATTATGTTTTGTTCATTTCCTTGATAGCATTTATTATATCTTCATTAGTAATGCCCATCGTATTTATTAAATGACACTTATTTTTTAAACAGAGGGACAAATTATATCCTTCTGTAACCACACGAACACTGAATAGTCGTATTGTTTGTCAACAGCCAAAATAGTGATGGCAAGTAGAGAGAAGCTGTGGAGGAGCATGCACACGAGGTCTAAAGATAACAGATACCTAAACTATTACCTCGATTAGATGTTTTCTGTATTAGTTAAAACTTTCTTAAACAGTACTATTGTCTTATAAAACTTCACTGAACTGTAGACGGTATTATAATAACTAGATGGTAAAAGAATTGTCGTATGGTTTGACGTATTAACTCTAAAACTAATGAGAAATTGCAGAGAGCACTAATGAGTTGTTCCTCCGACCGATACCGGCACTAGGTCTGGTTCATAGAAACCATAATAAATACATTGACCGCACAAAAAATGGTGTACATTAATGATGAAAGGAATATGGTCCGAGTGCGGTCAAGAAAAACTCAAATAGTAGAAATATACTATTTTAATGAGCCAACGATTCGCCCCACGTTGCAGGGCTTCTTCAGGGCTATTTTGACGGCAGTCAAAACTAAAATGA
Organism: Halyomorpha halys; assembly: GCF_000696795.3. Lineage (NCBI taxonomy): Eukaryota > Metazoa > Arthropoda > Insecta > Hemiptera > Pentatomidae > Halyomorpha > Halyomorpha halys. The sequence goes on from NW_027109684.1 coordinate 2,394,260, forward strand.
CCCTGCCGTTACTGGTGTTTGTATCTTGAGGGCCCCGTGTGTTTCGTGACATACTGGAAGATTATTGATTGACCGTGTGTAAAGATGAAAGGAATATGGTCCGAGTGCGGTCAAGAAAAACTCAAATAGTAGAAATATACTATTTTAATGAGCCAACGTTTCGCCCCACGTTGCAGGGCTTCTTCAGGGCTATTTTGACGGTGTCATTTTAGTTTTGACTGCCGTCAAAATAGCCCTGAAGAAGCCCTGCAACGTGGGACGAAACGTTGGCTCATTAAAATAGTATATTTCTACTATTTGAGTTTTTCTTGACCGCACTCGGACCATATTCCTTTCATCTTTACACACGGTCAATCAATAATCTTCCAGGGTGTACATTAATGTTTGAAAAGGTAAAACTGTATGAATAAGTTAAATATACTTAGTAAATACAAAGAATATAAATCTATCAGTCTTGTTTGGTGAAACTAAGTGGCCCAAGCATTGAACTGAAGACCGTCTATGGGATATTGAAAAACAATAAAAGAAAAAAAAAATTCTCAAACAATTTCTTATTGAACTTGAAAAAAGTAATACAAATTATAAAATTTAACCTTCAATTTTCCTTATATATTAAATCATTAGTTTTAAGGCCTTCTAACCTCAATTTGCATATACAAGGCCGTGGTCCAACTTTAATTTAAATTGCTAATGAAAATTGCTTTAGTCTAAAATTTTACTTTTAAATTGCCACGGCCGATAAACCAATTAGTGCTTTTTGTGTAGGACTGTGAATCCTGCAAAACGGCTGATTCAAAAACTTCTTTTGTGCCATGCAATTACGTATTTAATTTTATGGCAACTAGATTCGATTTTATTATTTTCAGTTACCTACATATGTAATATTTAGTATAGAGATAGTATAGAGATCGTGAAAAATGTCGAATTCCAGTTTTCGACGGAAATGCGTTTTGAGGTCCCCTCAGTTCAAATGACCAAGTCTGAAAAAACAATTTTTATGTCTTTGAACAGCCCACCTCAACAACGAAAGTCATGAGAAACTGATATTAAATATTTAGGTCTGATGTATATCTAAGACTGTACATTTTTCGTTATAGTCAACCTACCAGGAATGTTATTTTACAAAATCGAGAATTTTCACATTTTTGCGTCGTTCTCTAAAACGGCTCTAACGGTTTTGATTAAACTGAATACATCAATGTAAAATTAGGTGGCATTTATTAATCGTAGGTTTTATGCTCATTGAAATAGGATTACAGGCCTTAAATGTGGAAATAAAATTAAAATTCTTCCTCTAGAGTAATTCAATTTTGTTTATTCCAAATAAATACCCATCTAATGTTCTTACTAGTCATTAAAAAAATATAAATGTAAACAGTGAAAGGATTGGATATTTAACTTAATAAGATAAGAGGAAAAATGAATTTTCGGGTTAAAACATTTCTGTAGATAAAAACAGTATTTCATATCGTTGAAAAGCCAAAGATTTAAAAAATAGAATGTCTGTTTAAACAAAATGTTTAAATACCGGGGACATTCCCCAAGGATTTTCCGTCTAGATAATGTTTTCTTGTCACCATAGTTATAAAATAAATTCATTTTAATTCGATTTAACCTATATATGAGCCTTTCAATTTATATTATAATTCAATAAAAATATTTCTAGTGTTTTTAATATAGATTATTTTAAAATTAAGGATTGTATGAATAGTAAAGAACACATTGTAATTTTTTGTAAAATTCTATAATTTTCTTTTTCATGAAATCATGAAATATATTTTACAACGCTATTGGATTGTAAAATTAAATTTATTACTAAGATACAAGATTCACTTCCAAGATTATAATTATCATAGTACAGATATTTAGTAGATTATAGTACTTTAGAAACCGGATTTAGTCAGTCGATTTCCACTTGGTAAGATAGTTCCCTCTCAGTTACGGATATGGTAATTGGTCGTGAAGTTTGATTGCATCCAGAATAACATGGTAATAGGCATCTTGAGCAATCAAAACAATAAAATAACCATATTTCTTTTTAATTATATATTTTCCTATTACTTTAAGTGGTAATAATCTTTTCTTCTTTCTGTATTGATCAAATATCAATGTCACTTGGTATTCCTTTCAGCTAATATTTAATTTTTTTTATTTAAGATATATATATATGTTGAACTAAGAAAATCTTATGAATCGTGGGGAAAATATTTCTAAAACTAATAATACTGAAATAAAGGTTGGTCATTTAAAGTAAACAGTCAAGGAAGACTAATTAACACATCTGGTGCAGTGCGCGCGTAAGAACTTTTAAAGTTTTGTTCCTGCCAAAAATACAACAATTTAACGAAGATGACAAAGCTGCAACGCAATGAGTTGCGATATTTTCGGATAATACTATTCCAATCTCATGCTTCAATTTTTCCAATCTGCTTCTTTAGTTAGTCATAAAATCCAGTAATCTTTTTAATTTAGACATGCTTTAATATTGCTTGCAATGAAAAGGTTTTTTTTTTTTTTTTTTTTTTTTTAAATAGACCAAATTCAAAGAACTTTACAGAGAAGAGTTTTTGAAAAATATGAATTTATGCCATGTCAGACTATTTGAATGACGGTAAGACCTGTGTTACATTAAATTCGATTTAATTGAACGTTTATAAATAAAAGAGTCTATAATAATAATAGAGTCTTTTTCAAGAAAATCAGAAAAATCGATTTTATAAAGTGGCACTACCTTAAAGTTGATTTTAACGAAATAGTAGCTGTGACATCCCATGCATACAACTGTTATAAATGTGTAATTTTATTTTTACACAAATTTAGTTTTTGAGTGAGACTGACCACACACACAATCATTTTGCGAAACTCAGTTATTTGGATCTCAAAACACGTATTTCCGTTGAAAACTCGAATTAGAAATTTTGCACGAACAAAATATATTCCATATTTTAAAAATAAATAAGAAATAAAATGATAATTTGTAGATAAATTGTTGGGAATAAATGTGTATGTTTTGAGTTAAAAACTTTTTGCTTCAAAAAATTTATTATATTAATGATTAAAACCCGGACATATAATAATTTTTGGGAATTTCATTATTATTATAAAGTAAAAAAAAATAGATTTAAAAAATAAGATATCAGTACTTGATTTTGATAATTTTTCGTAAGATTGTCATGGATTCGATTAATTTTTTTTTTAGATAAAATACATAAATTAGTTGCGCTGAGGCTTATAATTAATTATTCTATAACATTTTCATTTCTTTCACATATTATTTTCTTGTCTAATTATTATATATCAACTAAATCAAGAGAATTTTTATTAGAATTGTATATATTTAATAATATTATGGGTTCCAGAATAAAAATTTCTTTCGTTTCATCCATCATTTATTAGCCTAAGCACAGGCCACTGTGTGTCTATACAATTCAACCGGACAAAAGTCAACGTAAATATATGAATTAATTATTTTTTTCTTATAACAAAATCATTATTATTTTGTTAGAATAGTATCATTTTCATTTTAAAATATTTGTACGTGATTAAAAAATGAATTTCGTAAGTTACATCCAAAAGCCAGAATCAGAAAAAAAAAAACAATTAGGAAATAAAGAAAGTGTAAAAAAAAAAAATAATAAATAATCATATCTCTCTACTAAAGGGAAAGGTTTTCATTGATTACCGTGTAATATTATATTTTAAATTTTGTACAATCCGAACAACTATTAGTACAATTAAATGAATAGTTGTACAACTTGTAAAATGGGGGTTGGTACGGCGTTAGGGTACTCCCTCCCCCCTTAGTAAAGCTAAAGTAATTTTATTTATTATTTAAAAATATACAATGAACCTACGCAGTAAATTAATAAATCCCTTTAATAAAAATATGGGATAACAATAGATTTTAACGTATTATCAGTAAATATGTTCCTTGTTGCATTGGATAACCTTTTATGATTAAGCTCTAATTGAAAAAAAAATTAAGATCTGTATCGCAACAATCCATAAAAGGGTGCAGTACTCTGTAAGGAAGTACTGTTACTAGACCAACGGTTGTGCAAGGAGGTGATTTTAGTCAGAATCACGCTCGACCGCCAGATTTTTACCCACTTGAGGGTATCCAATTTATGAGGCTTGGTTGAACTCGGGAAAGCTCCAGAATCCACAGGAATGACTCAAGTCTAAAGTACAACAGAAAATAATTTTCTGGCCAGCCGGACTCGAAACCAGGTCATTGGAGTTTGTATCATGATGCCTTACCACGGTGCTACCCAGCTTCCTAATTAAGCTCTAATACTACTTTCAAATACTTAATTATTTTTTAAGATATCACTGGATCAGAAAATATTAACAACATTTTAAAAACATATTCATCTGAAATAATTCTAAAAAAATCTTTCTGATATTTATTGAATTACTTGTGGTTACTCTCTTGAACCTCTCTCGGCAGCTGTAGCACACAAATGAAATTTTTTCTAGCGATAGCTAGACTGTTTTCGGTTATACCAGAATTGACAACTTTAAAATAGCATACTCATATTATCTTTGTTCTTCTGCATGAAGAGTTCAATTGCTGATCACTAAATATCTCAGCAGAAGCGGTTATCTTTTATTAATTATCTTCATTTTGACTTGTGATTATGTTCATCAAAAGCATTTGAAGTTCTGGCAAAAGTCGAAGATAAAGTGTGAGCAAAAAGTAAAACAATGTTGGAAATTTTAACATCATGGTCCATCAAGATTCTATGCTTCCTCATTAGGTAGATTTATCTATAATTTTAGTGAACCATACTCTCTTTTAAAACAATAACATTGTTAGTTTTAAGGTGTAAGTTTGTTAGTTGTTCATTCTCTTAATGAAACTGCTGTGCTGTATGCAAACAAGACCTTAAAGTAATTAAACGTTGATTCATTGTGATTTTATCTAGTTTGTTAACTTTGTAATATGTTAATACAAATTTATTGTAATATATGTGAGCCATTATAATACAATTTTATAAAAAATATATCCTATTAAGTGTTGTAAAATTTATGAAAATCAATGACATCAGATTACTTATTATATTCGAAATAAAAAATATGCGAATAGAAAGTTAATAAATAAAAATTTTATGTAACTGAAACTTAACGAGCATCAGCTTTTCCAGTTACATAATTTTAATAAAATCAGATACAATTTGTTACCAAGTAAACCTTAAGTAACTTATATAAGGGCCAATTAGGACTAACTCATCTTTTCCAGAACTTTTAACAAAACACAAAGGAAAATAACTAGACTGCGTATAATAACCTTGTAACTTGTTATCCTTTATTTAGGTTTAACGTCCCTCAGTATATTACAATATTTAGTTACCAGATTGGCCAAAATTGGTATTGGAGGAACAGTGTAGAAGGCACATCATCATTAAAGAAATGTTCGTTAATATTTACTAAGTCAAATATTGAAACAAAAAACTAACAATTGAAAAATTATAATTTTTTAAAATATTCAGTGGCTTCGTACAGTTCTGAACTATTTACCCGACTTGGAACAACAAGTTAATTTTAAAGCAGCAGTTTAGGGAAATGTCTGTAACATCTATTGAATCTTCTTTAAACTATTTTCCAAGTTCAATTAGACTCCAAGAATACGGAATCTACTAATAATAAAAACTACATGACGTGATATACGTTGAAAATTTCGAATCTATTTATTGATCTAGTGATCTTATATTCATATCTGAAAATAAAAAAACAAATAAAATAACGTTCTCAAAGAATTGTGTAAAACTTGAAAAAAAAATCTTTATATGATACTTTTAATATTGAATTGAACGAGAAACCAGTTCTTAGCGACTTGTTAAGGGTTCAAAGCTACTAAAGACTTGTTAAAAGTTACTATGTTTGATCTTGAAGAAATATATCATGACTCGGGAATATACAGAGATGATACGTTACAAATCAGTGGCTCTAAAACATGCCTAAACAAGCAACTACTCTGCCATACTTCGTAAGAATGCTATATCTTCATGTATACTGTTCTTAATGAGGGTAGTATAACCTATTAGGTTTCAACATATACATATTATCTAGATCAAATATTTTGAATAATAATTATTTGCCAAGGTCTTGGAAAGTAGCCATGGACGGTATAAGATAGTTAATTTATAAGGACTGTCTGAGGGAATAGTGAAGCAGTCCCTGCTAGACCGAAGTAACTAGCTAGAACATACAGCATAAATTGCTATTCAAATTTATGCTATTTCTGAGGTTTTTGATGTCTTTTTAAGGCTTTGAATTGCAAATTTCGAATAAAGTTCATCTTGATTTTATTAGTCTTTGTTATTTTATATATTCCTATAAACATCATCATGTAGTAGCTGTGCCATATGAATAACATGAAGGAAAAATTATAAAAACAGCTCAAATATTATAAAAATATTTGTCATAATATTTAATAATTATCTAGGTACGTGTAGCGACTCTGGTGACCACTCTAAAACTGTGACGGACCATCTGGCGCGATCTAGCTGTTATTATGATCACCACACAAATATCGTATATTATAGATAAATGTGTACATGGTAAAGCATAATAATAAAGCATAAATAAAGCACATGGTAGCAACGCGCCTGTCTACTTACCCAAAGGTTGTTCAGCCCCACCCGGGCTTTTTTCAAGCATTAAATTATACAATACTCACTCACAGCCTTCCCCCTTTTGGCATATCTGAGGCCCGGGCCAATTATAATAAATAATAATTGATATATGTACTATTTATTGTAAATAACTTATTTGTATGAATATAATAACTATGGCATATGTTGTTATATTACTAATATTTGTTCTTTATTTGAATAAATAAAGATTGCAATGGAATATTTTGATCTACTACATCTTACACTTACTCGATGGCGTTTAAAAGTTGAGGGATAACAAAGCACAACATAAAAAAATCAAAGTGTGAATAATCTCTTCAGAGGTCTATCTCTTAAAAAGGCAATTACTAACAATAAACATAGTGGAATCAGATTATCTTAAATCTATTTTCGAAAGGTGTATTGAACTCTTATTTGAATTTTGTCTTTTCAGGATCTGTTCCATCTATACATTGTGTCCTTTCAGCAGGACCTACAGGACTGGTACACCCCCTACACCCCTGGTACACCCCTTCGTGTCTGTAAGCGCATGCCTTACAGAATGAAGTTTCATTCCTGTGAAGATTTACGCCCGAATACCCGTCAAACTCATCATGTTGTCTTACCCAGTAACCTAACCTATGGTCATGCATGTGGAGGCCTTCTGATTTAGAGTACCTTCCATCTTTAATTTGAATAAGAACTAATTAATTATACACAGCTATCCTGATTATTTCGTCTTAACAATGCTACTACTTTCGCTAGTGACACATGTGTACTTGCTGTCAACAATAATCCTTTAATTGTATCCCAAACTTCCCAATCCCATGTCGCAACCCTCCAGGAATAGTGCCGTAATTGGAGGATAAAAATAAATCCCAACAAATTCCATAAAATCACCTTTACCCTTTGTAATAAACCTACTGACTGCCCTACAGTATCCTTTAATAATGTTGCTCTTACCCCTGTAGTACAGATTCGATACATTGGACTACATCTGGACAAACGACTAACCTGTGTCTCCTCACACAATACTGAAAAGGCAGGAAGCTGCACGTCGATTTCGACTATTATAGCACTTACTAGACTGATGACCATGGCAATAATAAGCCCCTTCTGGGCATACGGAATTGAGGTTTGGGACTCCATTAAACCTTCGTATTCCACTTGTATCCGAAAAAAAAAAGAAATTCTTCTTAAAATCCTTAATGCTTCTTACTTTGTCACAAATAAAATCATCCATAAAGACATTACTGTTCCATATGTGGCCGACCTAGCCCCAAAAAGATATCAATCCTTCCATTATACCATGATACCAATGGTTTCAAACCTCGCTTCTTCTATTCCTGACAATCCTCCGAGGAGCTTGAACAGAAGACGGCCTCGAGACCTTCTAGTGTAGAAATATGATAAGAGTGCTACCAATGGGCAGTTTCTCTACCCAGAAGATCACTGCATTTTGATCTTACATCAAATTTAAATGATGTGTTTTTATGTAAATACAGTTGTAAATTGTAATAAATAACTAAAACAATAGTACTGTACAACTAGATCGTTACATTATTGAATGACTAGATTACAAGTCCTTATTAATCTAAAGAATGAAGTAACAAATATAACGTGAGGATGCACAACATTCACTTTCAATCAGCTATATCTTCATTATTCAGGACCCCAATACTTAACCTTAAAATATATTCCATGAATTTGAAAGTGAAAATAAAATCTGGCCATTGTCATTAAAACCATGAAAATAACATTGTTTATTGCTGCTTACAATATTTGTTGTTGTCTATTTATTGGCACGACAGACCGTAGAGGTCCAAGGCCTCGCGTACTAAAGAAATACATTTCTTGACGTGGTTTTCATAGGGTGGGTTCGTCACTCCCCCGCCTATTTTTGCGAATGCCACCCATTGGCCGACGGGCCTCACAAATGCCCGAGGGAAGGTTGTATATGAGTATTGTATAGTTCTAAGCTTTAAAAAATCCCGAATAGGGACTCCAACTCGCAATCTATGGGTTGGCAAAAAGGCGCGTTGCACATGCAACTACCGTCACCCCCAACTTGCTGTTGCTTCTTACAATGAGAGACATTTAATTTTTTTTTAAATTTCATTTCAGAGGAATGAATTTATTGCAGGCATATATAAGGCATTTATTGAATATTTAGCATTTAACCCGATTATAACTATTTTTATTAAGATAGTATCTAGATAATAACAAGAACCACTTAATTGATCATAAATATGAAGACTCAAACCAAACTCTAAGAGCTGTTTTGGAGAAATTAGTAAAAATGTGAACAATCAGAGATACAAAATGACACTTTTAGTTAATCAATTTTAGATAAAAACACATATCCTACGTATGTATCTCCTTTTAACACATAATTTCAGTTTATTAAAACTTTACATTTCGTTAGTAGTTATATGACTGAATGGAATTCGTTTGCTCTAAGAGCTTTACTATAAGAGTGACTCCGTATTATAGATTATCATTTTTTTCTAACTATCTTTAATGGTTTTGATTAAAATAGTCATATTGTTTTATAAACAAATAGTTTCTAAAATCAGCTTGGTCTTATTTGGATTAAAATAGTTTTACAGATTTTAAATACCGAATTAAAAAAAAAAAATCCTGCAGGGTTGATATGACTAAACATTTCTTATCAGTAGGAAACAATGGATCAATATAAATTTAAAGATTTTAATAATTAACTATTGATGAAAGCAAATGTCATTTTATTTCTATTCTTGTTTTAACAACCACGGGAACTCAAAAACTCTTTCGGAAAGACAAGTTTTTTCCCTAACTAATAAACGATAATGTAGTAAAGAATACATTTATATATTATATTTTATATATTATATATTTTATATTATATTTTTATATTATATATATGTCCTATTTCCTTCGTGATTATTTCATACATTGTCTAATTTAACTAAACGAGCAATATATCAGTTCAAGGTAGGGTGATAAGTGAAAATGTATGATGCACGCACTACACCACATGTTTTATTTATTCTTAAAAAACAATTAGACATTCATACAACTTAATCTGAAGCTTGAATTATTATCCTCCCTTCCCTCCTTAACTAGCGTGCTAATGTGCTTTTTGAAGAACAGTAGAGAACTCTAAATAGTTCGGAGATGATTGCACAATCGGTCTATCCGCCCTATCTAATTCAAATTAGATTTTGCAACTAAACAGTATTCAACCAACTTCTCAGCACTGAACTGTTGGTCGAGGAGTTGTAGAAGTTACTGCTGCAAATTACGCGAATCGAATTCTGATTCAATTACATCCTTTCATTATCTAAGTATCCTAATACTGAAAACTATTTATAAAAAAAATAATAAAAATCCGATTTGTTACGTGTTCCACTAAACTTTTACATGTTTCAAAACATATTTTATATGTTGCCACTACAACCATAAAAACATCTAGATCATTTATCCCCTTTAGTTAATTATCAATGGTGCTCCACTCTAGTTGAGTGCTTGTGGCTTTAGCTCACTTTCTCAGCCTTCACTGGTACATTACAACATACGCAGAAAGAGAGATGCGCTGGGATCTCTAAGAGCCCTGCTGTACCCCTCACACGTGGGGGGTAAAGTGGGCACAGGGTTCCTCTGGTCGATAGTCTTAATACTGTATATGATAGTGTGAATGTGACTTGTGATTTTTATTTTATTTATTTATCATTATTTTTTTATGTACATAGTTTGATTGTTTTCTTCATATGTTTCTTTCATTTTCTTCCAATGAAGGATAAATCATTTGTATATATTTAGGGATAGATCATATTTATTTTTATGTACTTTTTTAATTTTTTTTTTTATTCTTATTTTATTTTATTTTTTAATTGTTAATTATCAAATTCTTTCATTAGTCATACTCATTTCTTATGCCCATTCGAAGTAAATTTCGGTCTTCTCATAAATGAGATTTGCAAATCTAATCTGGCAATACTGCCGAAATAAGGATTAATATTAAGCTCGAGTTTCATACAAATGCTTTATTGTTACGCTCACTATCTTATTTATAACATTTTGCCTAATTTTATTGGACTTGTACTTCCTTCTTCTAAAATGTGGCGTTAAATTTGCTGTTCCACGCAGAACAAACTAAACGAATAGCTTAAAGTGGAGGGTTTGGTATGAGTACAGATAGTCCATTGTCTAATCAGCCCACTGGTGATGGGAACCTAGGCAGCATTTCTTTGATGCGCGGTCATAAGACTTAAGTCAAAACAAAGTTCAAAACATTACTTAAAATCTAATTATTGATATTTTTGTAATTGTTATTTTTATAAAACAACATAGTCATAAGCCCATCTGAAGCATAAAGACCTTAATACCAACCTGTAGCTCTGATTTGGTTATTACTTCGACATGGTCTTCAAATGCTCAAAAAGTGCCTTAAGCCTTATGACCGCGCATCAAAGATTTGCCAAGTGCTCAGACATGTGGGTTGGCCGGTTGTGAGTCTCTTCCCGGTTCTAAGTCCTGTCTATTACATGCCAGTATAAAGCTTCGTTAGTTATTTTAGTCTTTCAAGAAGAAATTAAAATATAGTGACTGGTGCATGGATTCCCGAACTTTATGAGTCTGCGGACCACTAAGAAGGAAATTAAATCATAGGTAGACCTCCAGCAAACCCAAGTCCATCTTGCAAAATATTCGAAAATAGCTTTCTTAAACGCGTCCCTTTTATTGTGAATTTCCATATTTAAACCTTTTAGAAAGCACCTAAACATAAGGAAAGAATAGTTATACTAAAACCCTCATAAAAGTTTGTGATGTTGGACACTGTTGCGGCCAAACCCAACGATCTGTAATGTTATTAATAAAACTATTATTCAGACTATACTCATAACGATTACATAATATCTAAATAATCCCGTAAGAAAACATATAACAAACTATACATTTGCTCGAAAATAGGCAGACCCTTAAAATAATTCGACGCCTCATTTTGAAACTATTTTTTCTATGAAAAATAGCGGAGTGAAAATTAAACTGACAATATTATTTTTATTATATGGGCAACAGACCCTGGAGGCTCTAAGTGCGATGTATTTCCTAAAACATCGTGCGTTTCTTGACTTGGTTTTTTCGTAGCGTGGGTTCGTCACTCCCGGGTCTAATTTTTTGCGAGTGCTACTCATTGGCTAACGGGCCTCACAAATACCTGGGGGAGGTTGTGATTTTTGCACCATTTTGTGAAAAAAGCCCGTGTGGGACCTTGTTTCGATCTGACAACCTGTTGTTTGGTAGACCGGCGCGTTACCTCGCTGCTACCGCTGCCCCCTGACCATAAAGCATTATTATTATTTATTTTTTTTTTTTTTGGCCTAAGACTTCCAATGAATGAAATTTTATTCAGCCAAGAATTCTGGACTAGCCAAACTGTATATTTGCTTGAATATAGGCCCACCTTTAATATAAGTGGATGTTGCTATGTTCTAGTAGCAGATTTATTTGGGATGCCAGGATAATCGCTGAAGGCAATTATCCAAAAATAAGTTAATTAATTGATTATAAATTGAGTCCTAAAAAACTATTATTATTATTGGATTCCTTTCCAAAGGCTGTTTGTGTGTTTACCAGTTTACCAATTAAATACCTTTATATTCATAAAATGTTCTTACCATTGATTATATAGGATAATAAAGAGTGATATATTGGGTTATATAATAGTATACAAACTACATAAAGAAACTAAGTATTTATTTACAATTGGTTATGATTAAAATGATTCAGATAAAGGTTGCCATAAAATATAAATTATTACATGATTGCTTATTAGTTAATTTATACTTATAGCTGCTGATGCCGTGGGATGTAGTGCCGTGGGTGTCTTCTGTTTCATCAGGGATGTACAGGCCTCCTAGCCTTCGTATGGTCGAAGCGCATCCTCCTCACCCTGTCTGCTGACGAGGTCCTCCTCCGTCTAGCCCTTTCTGCAGAGTGTCCTCTTCTTCTCTTGTCTGGTCCTGAAGTGAATCCTTTTCCTGCCCTTGTTACCCTACTCTTTTTCTCCCACTACTCCTTTTAGGGCGTTACCTTATTTTGAAATCTCTTATCTCATTGGTCGTAATGTCCGAAGACACCCGAGGCAGGCGTCCCCCTCCTCAGGGCCGAGGATGTGTAAAAAAAATTTGGCTTCTCTAGAAAGGATCTGCCTGGTTAATTTGATTCTGGTCCCTCGTCCTAACCTATTTTCTGCTTCGATACTTAAAAGTTTGTCAATCTAATTTTCTCAGGGGCCTCTGGTAAGATGACGAAACACCTTAATAGTATCCCGGATGTCCAAAACTCGATACATAGCAATGTCCTATTTTGAAACTATTTTTTAAAGGAAAAAATAGCAGAGTAAAAATTAAACTAAAAATAAGATATAAACACTAAAATTTTCTTTTCTTCTTTTTTATTTATTTTTTGTTGACTTATGACTTTCACAGAATGAAGTTTTATTCAGCCAAGATTTCGGACAAACTAAATTATATATTTGCTCGAATATTGGCCAACCCTTAATATGAATCGACGCCCCATTTTAAAGGAAAAATAACAGAATTAAAATTTAAATAAAAAAAATAATAATCATAAAAAAAAAAAATTGACCCGAGATTCCGGGATAACCAAATTATATGTTTGCTCAATTATTGGCCGATTTTTAATATAAGCTGACGCCCCTTGAAACTATTGTTTAAGGAAAAAAATAAGAGCGTAAAAATTAAACCAGAAATATGAAATCAACAATTGATTTTTTTTTTTGGTTGACCCAAGACTTTCACTGAGTGAAGTACTATTGAGGCCAGAATCCTATCCATTATTCTAAATTCTTAATTCCAACTTCCATTTATGTCAGCTATTCTTCCGTTTTGATTCCATTTAACTTTCATTTTTCTTCTCAACTCTCAGTTTAAGTGTACCATTTTCATTACACGCTAAACCCACACCCCGTTTTGATCAAATTTTTCTATTAAATTTCTCCAAAAGTTTCTAATATTAAGAGAACGATTTCACCTTATTATTAATTTAATTTTTTTTTAAATGTAAGTAAAATGGTTGAAGAAGAACGAAAATAAATAATTAATTGTTTCCTGAATCGAATCCAAGTTTACTCGGAATTAAGTTGACTGTATTATTTTACCAAATACTATTTGAGAAATAAACTTCAATCTGTATTGGGGCAGACAGTGTTATGCAGTATAGATAAGTCTCTTTTCTAGGTTTGTGGTACGTACCATTAGTAAGTACAATGCAATGGAACGATTAAGAGCCGCGTAATGTGCCTTAGTTTGAAGATAGGAGCAGTTATAAATGTTCCATTCCTTAAATCAGATCGGATTCGCATAACTGAGTAACTACAGCGGAATTCGGAACAAGTCCACTGGTCTTTAAGATTCCTCCGAGGCCTATAAGATGGAGGGTTTCTCCTTCGCTGGAGCAGGAATGCTAGGACTCTTTGTCTGAAATCGCTTTTATATACAGCCTCTCCGTCCAAAGCAACCGGCCCAGAAAGAATTCCCCAATTTTTTAACTTTATAACATTTCCAATAAGACCTGGCAGAGACGAATAACGTTCCTAAAACTCCCGGTCTGGAAAAAATTTCAATTTGAATTAAATTTATCGTCAACTAGGTCAGAGACAAGGAAAACACTATTTCAATGTTACGGTAAATTTTATCATTTTTGTTTATGCAATCAAATGATTTTTAGCTTTGCAATTAGAAAGGAATACTCTTTTAACCAAGATGGAAGAAAAAAAGTATTGAATGGTATCGATTCTTTTTACTTTTCGGATTTTTAACGTATTAAAGATCATAATTATTTCTTCGAAAGCATAGAAAATAAAATTACTATCGATTTATATTATTTTTTCACATTTCTAACACTTTAAGATCCCTTAATATGTTTGCAGAGGCCCAGGAAATGATAAATCTATGTATTTTAAGATTGGGAGCTCTTGTACCAATTCCTTTATTAATATTTCAAATTTATAACATATAAGGTTCAATTTATAGGAGTATGCTTTCGAAGCTTCAGAAAATAAAAGTGCTCAAGTTTTTAAGAAAGCACACATAGATTAATTTTAATTTTCTGAATATCTAACATATTAAATTCCTTATAAAGATATTATACAAAAATTATATCGATTTCTATTGTTATTTCGCAGTTTTAACATATTAGAATTCCCTAATCTCTTAATATGTTTTCGGAGGTGCAGACAACGGAAATGATATTGTCTTTTTGGAATTACATCTGTTAAATGGACCATTTATGCGATAGGTATTCATAGATTGAGACAATGAAAATGCAATTGATTTATTTCTTTTTTTAAAGGCAATCCACAGTGAAGGTGATGTTTGCCTAACTATCTACGGGTGACCAACTTATTCTAACCATGGTGAGAGGGTCAAGTTTTTCATATTGTGGGACCGCCACTTAATGAAAGAGTCAACGCTCCCAGGCCGCATACAAATCGGCGCCGCCCGCAGATGTCAGAACGGTAGAACTAGGCCTGAGCGCTGAGCTGCGAACGGCCCAGATCGCAACTTTGCGTGTCAATTTAATTTGACTTTTTAGATTCCTTTAATATTAGGGCTCCTTTTTTTTTAACGTTAAGAAAAAGAAAATGTAATCTATTTCAAAATTGCTCACTCGAGTATCGATTTAATATAAGCTTTCGGGATTCTAAGTTTTGTAATCCATTAATAAGTATTCGAAGGATTATAACTGTGTAATTTTGAAAAAAATAATATAGACCTATTAAGGTACATTTTTATTTATAAAACTAATCGAAAACTGTTTTAAAATAATTTTAATTACAAATATTACTCAATAAATATTGTATAAAAATCCATTTTTGAATAAATTTATTCTCCTCAATATTAGTTTCCTTCTTTCCTCATTTTCAAACAAGTTAGGATCCCTTTATATGTTTTCGGAAATAGAGTAAATAGAAATGTATTTTTTCTATTCTATTGAATTGCAATTCCAAATTCGACAGTGATATTTTTAAAAAAATAGCGTTTTGGTTGCTGATTTGTCCAGAACCGAGAAGGCAATTAGCGACAACGCAAATACATCTGCCATAGAGTCCCAGTGAACGATATAATTGCTTGCGCATCAACAACCTAAAAAACCTTGGTTGCCAATAGTGGAGATCCCTTTTTCCTGCCCTGATAGTTGCTGAAACATTTTCATGTTCATCAGAATCGATACACTGTATATTAAATTAATATTTTATTCCTCATAAATAGACCTATCATAAACTTATGATACAACATTATTTGTTGTTTTTTTTGTTTGTTTTTTTTTTATAATTTTCCTATTACAAAAACAGTTTTTCATAGGGAGCCAAAGAACTTCTCAGAGTTCATCAATGACGACTTCTATCATACATACAGCTTAGTCTGTTATTCTAGTACGTACAACAAATCTCCTAGAGCGTCTTTCGTTAACTCAATTCGACTACTAATCTATAACTAACGCCTATCAACAACATATTATTCTTTGAGTGGAATAATTAGAAAGGTGGGAGTAGGATAGGGACATAGGGATATAAAATGTGGGTCAAAACTAGACGTTCTCAAAAACAAGAACAGCCTTAAATTATAGCGACGTCCGGAACACAAAAAAAAAACTGTGAAGATTGTAATTGACAATCTCTTCATGCCTTAAAAGTAAGAAATTAGAAACCTCTGCCCTAGAAAAGAATGGTGTAAAAGAGATAAAGTGTGAGAACCTGAGTGATGCCCTATTCCTGTGATCCTGAGTCTTATACTCCCTTGCCAGTGCTATGTTATTATTACAGTTTGTTTTCAGTCATCATTTAAACATTAATTTTATTAACTAAAAACATTTCTTATAAAAAATGGAAGTACTATATGACATACGATAGCTTTTGATGTATTAATGCTAAATACGAACCCGAGACTCTAGTAGAAAGTTTGTTCCAGCTCTAGTTTACCTTATCCACAGAATCGTTTTTCCTTTACAATAACTGATTATAAAAAGTCGAATTAGGATAATCCGAAAAACTATTTCTGTTTACTTTATTTATTTTTTCGTCATTCACGAGTAAGTTATTTTAACTGAATAGCTTAGGAATGTTATTTCTCCCAATTATTTCTTTTAATTATGCTTCAATGAAAAAATTCTGAGAATTTTCTTCTTGTGTTGGTACTAAACTTTGAGTTAAGAAGTCATGATTTTAGGCAAGCCTTTTCCACTATATGCCACAGATTGTTAATTGTAGACCTTGTGGTTAGCTAAGTTTCATCTTGTGGCTGTTAGGATCTGCAGATGGAAAGGTCAGTTAAATTAATGTTTGAGAGACCAACCCCAACCTCATTGAAACTGCAACCTCAGTCAGGCCTCTTGGAATACCTAACTACCCCCCCCCCCCCAACCCGGATCCCATTTAGATCCATCTTCATTATACAAAAAGGCCAGAGCTTCTGTATAGTTACTGTTTTATCGATTTTCATCTTCAATATTCCTAGTTTGTTCCTTTAATTTATTATGAAAACAAATATTAAGTATGTAACTTTAAAAATTGTAAAGCTACAATCAGAAGATTAAAAACACAAAACATAGGGTAGTTGTCTAGAATGTTACTCAACTAATCAGCCAACGTTTAGTCAAATCAGGGCTGGAGAAGCAAGATTACATATATGCAAAATAAATACAAGAAATTAAGTCTAAAATTCACAATAACACATTAACTCGAATACTTCTAAACCGATGATAATCATCAGAGCTCGGATTCTAATGAAGTAAGAATATGCCTCATAGTGTGCAATAAAACAATCAAATATACTACTAATAACAAATGAACGATAAGATCCCACTTTAGGACTGTTTTGGAATTCACTCGAAGCTTTAAGCAAAATAAAAAAAAATATTTTCTAGAATAGAGAGTCTTAAATTTATTGTAAAAACTTTTTCGTTTGTTTGTTTTACTAGTTTCATCTAATTGGCTTGCTACGCTTATCACACTATCTGTATTGAGATCAACCGAATGCCTGGTATTGAACTCTTCTGGCACTTCGTTTTAGTATGAGTGGATTGTATTGTATATAAAGAAAATTAAACGAAACCAAAACCCTGTAATAATACCCTGGATCCTGCCGGCTATCTTATCAGTTCTCAATTTCCTTTTAATGCCCATAGAGGTCGCTTAGAAAGCAAGCTTCTCTATTGGTCACTAGGTGAGGACAGTTTTACTAATAATCTACCACTTTCGTTTTTAAATGAAAAAATGTCTTTAAATTGATTAATTAATTCGAGCTTTTTCCTGCTAAATACCTGTTTCCTGAAATTATTTAGGTTCAGCTAACAATAAAACTGAGATGAGTTTCAACAAAAGTAAGTTTACTATTTAACACTGTACTTTTCTATATTTCATTCAGTTTTTATACGTCCTGATTTATATCTTCATCCATTTAAAATAAATTTCTGGATATTAGATTTCAAGAAAATAATGCATTAATTCTTTACATTTTAAACAATAATAAATATTATCACTTGCATTAAAATTAATAAAGAAATAATAATTAATAAAGAAAGTTAATTATTGAAATTAGCTTTTTTTTATTAATTCAAATCTTTTCCATACACAATTATATGTATTTTCAAATTCCTCTCGTATTCAATCCGTACAATCCAAAATCCTTCGTAAAATCCTCAATGCTCCTCCTTACTTTGTCACAAATAAAATCATACATAAAGACCTTAATGTTCCCTATGTAACCGATCTAGCCCGAACCGGATATCACTCCTTCCATTATAGACTCCCTAACCACTCAAATCCCCTTGTTTCTAACCTTGCATCCTCTTCCATTTCTGACCATCCTTCGAGGCACCACGTGTTAATGTAAAACGTCATTAGATTGCTCCCCATGATAGTTTCTCTACACGTCTGTAACACTCCAATTTAACCGAGATCAGGTTTACTAAATTTATTATAATGTACAGTTGTAAATAGCAATAAATAAATATTTAAAAAAATGTATTTATCCTCAAACATATGATATAAAATTTGGTTACTTTTATATTAGTTTACTGATTCGTAAAGATATTCGATCAACTGGTGGTAAAATACATCTGAATAATATAATATAGGATAATACTTACCGTCAGAATGACTAGTTTTAAATGTTACCAAATTTCTAAATTAATTAAATTTCAATCATAATAAGCTTAAAAGTACAAACTATTTTTTTTTATCTTGTAAATTTTCTTGCTATTCTAAACTTATCAAATTTTGTAGAGAAATCAATATAATCGTCTTATCCTGAACTCAGCCATATGATAGTCTTATAATATTTAGTAATAAATATATCACATAAATTGAGAAACATAAGGCTCTATCTAATTTTGAAACCCAAAAATATTCTTATAAAATTTTATTTTTTTAATTTTATGTAATAAATAATGTTATTAAATAGACTGTGCAAAATAACAAGTAAGGTTGCATTAGTAAAAACAAGTAAGGTTATATACCTATGAATTCTCATGCTATTTTATGATCGCTAACACATGAGATAGCTTGGATTACATTGGCAGAGGTATCTATACGGGAGGAATCTATACCAAACGTAAGCCAAGGATAACATTTATCCCATACAATAGAGAGGCGTTGAAATAACAGAGTATCCGGTGATAGAGCATATCTTCAATGAAACAATTATTTCTGAACAATTTTCAATGCCATCACCTGAAGGCAGATCTAAAAGTCGATAGATCCTGGAGGACCACTTGTACAGATTTCAACATCTTAACTTGAATGCCAGGATGATTCACTTAAATCATTTTGAGAAAATGTATCTGGTATAAGTAGTATACTGTATTGAAATTATATAAGGTAAATAGTAATTGAATAAATAATGAAAAATAAAGTCCTATTTTAACAGATCTCCAAGGGGAAACCAAAGATAAACTATTAGATAAAGGGGTTCATTTTAATTTAGATAATTAGCGTCTATTTCATTGATGATTGATGGTGCTGATAATGTGTGGTGGATGCAGGTATCCATTGTAAAATAAAGCTGATAACTTACGATATGGTTGACTTTTAAAAAAAAGTCTCTTGATCTCTTCACTATCTTCATATATGTTTCCCTCTAACAACGCCTCCTAAAGAAAAATAATTTTTCATACCCTCCCAAAAAAAAATTATAGGCCCAAAACAATGTATTACTTGATATAATTTTTCTTCCAGTATTTTTACCTTGAATCTTTGCAGGAAGGTTCAAGAACTAGATTTCACTTGATATTTCACATTTTCATGGTAAAAACAACAATTTTTGTTCGGTTTACGATTAAAGACTTCAGAATCAACCGTACTATGTTTTTCAACATTCACCACGTCACACACAGATTAACTAATTATATAACAATAGTATTATGGTTAAAACAGTAACGCTTCCTAGCAGCGTCTAGCGTTCTGTGAGACACTCATGACAGAACTACTCTACTGGATGTAACTAACACGTACTGGACGTGTATGTGATGAACCTGCCACGTGTATCTTGATCGGATATAAGGTTGCGATGAGATTTTCGAAATGTCGATGAACAACTCGGGTTTGTGTCCATATATGTATGTACGGTATACTTTGGGGAAAGGAAGATAGGTCCTCGTTTGCCCGCTAACCTTTAAGAGCTACAATACGTGTGTCTAAATTAGTGGTTCTCACACTTTTTTTGGTGGTGGAATACTTCTGGTACTAGTTAGAAGATATCTTAACCCTTTTGGTAGAATAAGGTATAAATGATGGAACATCTACATTACCATTTGGTACAAATAGCGTCAAAACTCGTAGTTTTGGCAAAACCTTAGAAAGTATACGACATCTTTACAAAATCTTTACTATATTTAAGAAAATCTGAAATGGCAAGGTTCAAAACTAAGTTGACGTGGAATGTCCCATTACTAGATCATTTCGCGGAACCTCCGGAAGATGCTTGTGGAACCCTGGTCGGTAAAAACTGATCTAGAATCGAATCTGAGTGAGTCAATAGGAAGGAAACGCAAAATATATTTAGATGAATTTATTCACACACATTTAGTTTAATACGTAATTGTGATATATTAAATTTCATGTAAAAAATTCTGAGCAATCTGTGGATTTCATTACAACTTTATGAAGTACGAAATGCCATTAAATACTTATTTTAAGGTTAGGTTCCTCCGATCACTTCGTCCTGGTTATTGAATCAAATTCCTGCCTTGTAACAGTAGCAAAAGGAGAAAATGAGAAAGCTTTGCATTTCATGGGGTGAGGTAAGGTATAGTTCAGTATAGCAGGTCAAATTTTCTCGTTTACTCTGGGAAATTATTACGTGCCACAGGCTTTTCCGACCTTGAAAGTTCTATAATATCATTGAAATCCTTAATATTATATCGTTTCTTTTGAGCGGAAGTTGAACTTTTTCTGTTTAGTAGTCAAATACTAAAACTGTTTGTTGTCCATATTATTTAAAGAGGGACAGAAAGTTCAGAAGAGCAGTACCCTATCTTTGAGACGATTACGTTCTCCGAATGATGACTCTACCACTCTAATTCAGTCTTCATGACAAACTTTTGAGTAATTAGGAACTTTGTTTTAAATAATTATGAAACATTGTTTTCTAAGAGTAAAAATGTGGTATACGAAATTTGATCATTGCAATGTTTTAGTTTTAAATGAAACATCTCAAACTTTATACAATGGAATGCATCAGTGACAACACAATTGCAAGAAAACTAGCCGGAAATAACATAAGCATTAGCACTAGCTGAATTAACTGCAGTTAGTTGTAGATTAGTTCTGACCACATTCCCATCATGGCATTAGCTTGTTGTCCGCTTCACTCTGAAATTGGTTTAGTACTATTACAATTATCAAATTATTGGTTAAGAACTTTTGTTTCTAAAGTCAAGGTTTAAAGCGGTAGAAGATTGTAATTTTTTAATTTTGAAACTGCTAAGCTCGCGCCATCTATCCAAAAAAATAAAATTTATAATTTACAAAACTATTATCCTTTTCACTGTTCTTTATGGACGCGAGAAGTGGACTCTTACACTAAGGGATGAACAGCGCCATAAGGTTTTCGGAAATAAAGTATTTAAGAGGACCAAAAAAGGATGAATAAAATTTAAAAGGTCAAACATCGCTGAACTAAGGGCACTGGACCCGGTAAATATAATACTAGTTACAGAATTGCGGCGTATAAGATGGGCGAGTAAGGTTGTAGGGATTGGTAACGAGTGGATCCCTAAAATAATAATAAACACTGAACTGACGGGTAAACGTCCGAGGGCTGGACCGAAACGTACATGCGGGAATGCATTAAAACTGATTCAGTAGAATTGTTTTTGGAGGGGCGTCACTGGAAGGATCTATTTAGAGAGCGATTTGTGGTATCGGCATCGAACCTGCGAGTTCGTTAGGCCTTTATTATTATTATTAGTTTTCTTAATGTCCTGTTAATGAATTTTAAACATATTGGAAATAAAAGTGCTTTATTATAAGAATAATCCTTGATAGATGCTCAAAAATGACCCCATCAGGCTCTTTTGGGACAAATCCAATATTACTGAACACATTGTGCATCATAACTAATCAGGAATTCTCGTTATAAATATGAAAGTGGAGAAAAGTAAAACAATAGCGCGATGCCTAATGATAAATAGGGACAGGAAAGCTAATCTCTAGAATAATAAAGATGGATAGCAATCAAGATGGGGTGAATGCCCTGCGAATTAACTAATAATTATAAAAAAATAATGTTAAGCCCTGGAGTATAACAATTTCACAATTTCCGACATCTTTCAGAATGTGAATAAATGAAGAAAAATCGAAATAATATATTTAATATTACAAAAAATAAATGGAATTGATATCAGGGATGTTTTAAACCACTATGAAAAAAAGAAGGGACTAGGAACCTAATATTTATTTACTTAAAAAATGCTCAGTATTATATTTAACAAAAATAATGAAATATTAGCATATTGGTACTGAAATCCCAACATATTTCTGTTTAGATATTTCTATTGCACTTCGAAAGTAAGGATTGGAATTTGATAATGCCCGCAATAGGGAAGAGATGAAAGCATTGGACGTATGGCACCTCAACACGCCCCGACATCCCAATAGCAGAGGAGGCATAGAGCGGCTGCATTGACCATCTGAGGGTATATCAGATGGAGAAGGGTTTGGAGCCAGACGTAGCAATGAGTAAACGTAGCAATTGGGGCTTATATCCACTCTACTCACTCAGTAACGGGATTTTCACCGTTCGAAATTCGTTTCGGACATCGTGCGCATCGACGGGACTACAGGGCCACAACCGTGACCAGGAGGACATTATTAATAATAGAATAGAGCTGAGATAATTGTGGGACAAGGTAGGATAAAACTGAGAAAAGTAAAAGGGTAGCTCGGGAAAATTTACGCAACCACGATACCATGGGAGCGGTAAAAACTGGGACTATGGTATATCGTTAGCTAAGTTCTAATCGGGGTAAGGAGTTGCAACGTTTCGAGTGCCCATTTAGGTTGATAGTAGTTGGGAAGCACAATACGGTTACCATTGAAGGAGAAGGAATAAGACCTGACACGCTCTAACTGCTGTAAAATACTGGCTTTATTAAGTTCGATACATGTCTTTACATGTACATTCGACGGGTGATCCCCTCACTTAGCTGACATCAAAATTATAGCTGACTCAGACAGTAACTTTTATTGTTTACTGTTACTTTCTTATATATGAAAAAGAGAGTACCATATGTCATCCTTGTTGAACAACTCCTTATTAGAACACATCAAGCACTTCCACTGAAGAATATTCAGAACAATCTTCTGGGTTTTCCCCTTATTCCTTAGAGTTCTTGATTATTGTCTAGAGAAGAGTCGATATGAAGTTGCTCTGGATATGTATATGGGGAGTTTTCCAGTTATGTAGAATGTAATATAGGATGTATAATATAGGAATTCCAGTAGCTCCTTCTTTTCTGATGATTTTACTAAAGGGTTATGTCGTTTCTTTATTTAATGCGGTAATGTATATTTTATATTTTTTAAAATTTAAAAATAAACGAAAGAATGTTTTTTTAAGTAGTTGTGTACTATTGAACATACAAACTGAATGAATTTCCGATGTTATAAATCGTTGTTTAATTGAATGAGTCATTAGAAATTAATTCTAGTCGTGGCATATTTTTTGATTTGAAATTAACCTCGTTTAAATTCCTTGTAATAGAAAGTTACATCTCATCCTTGCAAAAAAAAAATCATCTTTTCTATTTTTTTGTTTAATATTTCTAATTTCGAGTTCTATTCATATAAGTTTAAATTATTTAACATCCAGATAATGGAGTCAATAGAGGATTATATCAAAAAATGGTTCATGAAGTTCCACTCCCAGTTGCCGACAGTTAAAGGAGCAGTGACCTACAACCTGGGAAACCCAACCACAACCCGAAGACTGAAGCCCAGACTGCTGCAGGGCATTCTTTTATAAATTTTTAATGAATATAAAATTAACTCATAGTCACACTACCTCTATTTACTTATTATTATTATTCATTTTATTTTTTCATTATTATTATAATTTTTTTTTCTCTTTTCTTCTCTCTTCCTTTTTTCAAATTAACTTATTTCTTTTAGAAGAAAATTGTTTGTTATGTTTAAGTGTATCAATATCATTATTTTTTGTTATTAATTTAATTTTACTTTCCTCTTTTATTACGAAGCATTATTCTTATCTATTTATTTTATTATAATTTTTTTTCTTTCTATAAGAACATTTTATATAGTTAGGGGTGTCATTTGTATGACTATACCCCCTCATAATCAATTGTTAAAAAAATGTATATAATATAAGTTATATCAATCACGTAAGGCCCACCAGGCCGATCTGGTATAAAAATAAAATTACATATAGATATTAATATTTTTATTATTGGTATCGGTAATATTCCTGAATGATTTAAAGTTGTATAGTGGATATTTTAAAAGTATCTTTAAACATTAATTCGTTAAATGACTTATTTGAATAATTTATAGAGATGATAATGAACCAAGCTTAATATATTTCATAATTGATTTTTTTTTTATTCTCTTTGATTCTTTTAATGCCATTTTTACTTTTTTTCTAAATAAAAAAAGCCATTTTGATTGGTAGTAAAAAAGCTTTATTGGTAGTTTATGTGTACTCAGTACCATGATATATTTAATGATGCTCATAAAAAATAACAATCAAAACTTTAGTGTTGGTCAGTTTCTTGGAGAGAACATTCAGACCAATAATCCGTCTCAAATTTATGGTATCATATACTGTATTTATAACCCTAATTTAACTCTACACTTTTCAATTATTAATTCAAATATTTTATAACCTTATTTAATGACAGTGGTTAACGCTATAGATCCTGAGTCTTTAAATGAGCTGGTTGTGTGATGTGCATTGTGCGACATTCGTTTTTCTGCGTTATTTGTTGATTGAATATTGTTATAGTTGATATACATATATAATATAACAAAGAATCACTTAATAAAAATTATTGATTTGTATGTTTCTCTTAAATTCGATCAATGTTTATTAATAATTTTTAAAAAAATGACTTAAATAACCTAAGTATTGATTGTAACACCACCAATATAGCCTACATATATCCTTATACCAGGAAGCTTAAATGAAGGAGTATAAGAAAGAGGGCACGCTTCCAGGCCGTGTGACGCCAGAAGGCGTGGCCTATTCCTTCCGTAGCTATTGAATCCGATACACCATATTTGACATTTTCAGATTTGCTACCACAAATAAAATGGCTTGGCAGGTGGGAAAAAAAAATATTTTAGTTACTCAAAGGGTGCTTAAATTTTTTTTGTTCATATTGATTTTTTGAATTATCATTAATTCTCTGTCTCTTTTTTGGTATGAAAATCAAATTGATTGTATTTTAAAAAAATGGAGGAAGATTAAGAGGAAGAGAAAGAATCCGGGTGGCGGTCAATAAAGGTTTCAAATAGTAACAAAAAAACTATTTATTGCTAACCAACGTTTCGCCCCACTTTCCTGGGCTTCTTCAGGGCTGATAAGGAGTGACATTGGTTGTCATCAGAATATTTAGTCATCTTTCTTCTTCAAATATTTTAGAACTTTAAAAATAATGTTAATTTTTTTTTTATAAAAAACTTTCTCTGGTACATCAGAAACATTTATTTATTTGTATCGAATTTAATATTTTGATGTTTTTCTTGAAAATTTTTTTTAAAAAAATGTGTACCACTACAACTCATGAAGGGTCAGGGGTGCAGTACATCGTAAAGAAATACTGTTACTAAACCAACGGTTGTGCTAGGAGGTGATTTGGTCAGAATCACGCTCGACCAACAGAATTTTATTCATGGGCCAAATTATGGGTACACAATCTATCCTTACTTTTAAGTAAATATATTTTAGGATCCTTAATATTCTTATTTAAATGAGTCTGAACTTAAAAGAGAAAGAAACACGAATTTCTTGAGAACAGCATATTGGATTTTCATTTTAGATATACCAAATTATTGGAAATAACATTTACAACAACTTCTATTCTTTTCATATTTGCAATTAAATTAACGGCTTTACCGATAAGTGCATTATCATGCGAAATCCCTATTAACTTCATCGTAAAGCATGGCCTAATCCACACCCCTTTTACTTAGAAGGAGAGCAGGATTGTGGCGTCCCCCTGCAGGGGCTTCCTGGAGGTTTATTCGGAATATTGAGGATTCGATTCCCACTTGAAATAATATTAGTATTATTATTAATTTCTCTATTATTCTTTATTTCTCAGTGGTGCCCAGAAATGAATCTTGGCAATCCCCACTCTTCGAGCCGTAGTACTTGAAGGTAACCGCCAGGGATGGGCAAAAAGTGCCTCAGGCTCCTCTTGCTGGGATAGTTTTTCGGACCATTATCAGTACTAGTCAATCCACATGTAACCTCCTCAAAACTCCATTTAACAGACTAATCTGTACTTGAGAATAGTTTTAAACCTTTAGTACAGGAGCTGGGTCCAGAAAGTACCCAAACATACGTGTTAGATATTCTGGAATAAATATATTGTATAATATTGTATACATAAATTTTGTTCTACCTCATCTTTCAAAAAAAAAAATACATCAATGTTGAGTTGACAATTTTCTAATACTCTATTTCAAATGTTCCTTTAGCTCACAGAAGAATGAGAACGGTTACAAACTACTTCCTGGTCAACTTGAGCCTGTCGGACCTCTTGATGTCGCTCCTTAACTGCATCTTCAACTTCATCTTTATGCTGGATTCTCATTGGCCGTTTGGACCCTTCTATTGTACCGTCAACAACTTTGTCGCCAACGTCACTGTTGCTGCGTCGGTCTTCACGCTTGTCGCCATATCTGTTGACAGGTCAGACCATTTGAATATGATTTTGTAGGTAATAAGTATATGCTTTATAATAATTTCATCTAAGAAGGACGGAATAATTAGTATAAGTCAGATAATTATCGAAAAAAGTGTTGTTTTTTTATGTTGTAGAACATTTTTTAATTCTTTTTACTACGCACACTATATCTTCTCCGAAAATGTTTTGGTACTAGCATTTTGTTGATTTCAAAATGTTCTTTAGCATTTATAAAACCTGTGTTGGCGATTTTCTGAATTATACTTCTTTTCCCACTCCCACTAGATATTATATATTAATATAATAATGCTATGTACTGCCTTGAGATTTAATCGAGATGCCATCGCTGAAGGCTATTATCCAAAAATAGGTTAATTAATTATATATCGAGTCCTAAAATACAATTATTATGATTAGGTTCTTTTCCAGAGGCTATTCGTTGTGTGTTTACCAGTTTACCAATTAAATACCTTTATATTTATAAAATGTTGTTACTATTAATTATACAGTATAATAAAGGGTGGTATATTGGGTTATATAATAGTATATAAACTAAATAAAGAAACTAAGTATTTATTTACAATTTCTTACTATGAAATTAATTTTTACTATTAAAATGATTCAAATAAGTGGTTGCCATAAATTATGATTCTTATATTATTGCTTATTGTTTAATTTATACTTATAGCTGTTGATTTGAATGATTCATGCCGTGGGATGTAGTTCCGTAGGTGTTGTATCGTTCATAAGGGATGTCCAGGTCTCGTGGCTCTTCTTCTCGTCTGGACGAAGTGCATCTTGCTCCGTCTTCTGCTGCTCTCCCAAGCCTGGTTCTCTCTCGTCTAAACCTTCCTGTTGACTGTTCTTTTTCATGATCTCGTTACCCTACTCCTTTTCTCCCACTTCCCTTTTAGGGTGTTACCTTATTTTTGAATCTCCTTCCTCATTGGCCATCGGTGACCGAACGCTCCCGAGGTAGGGTTCCCCCCCCCCCCTCAGGCCCTAAAGTGAGTGAGAAAGTTTGACATGTCCAGGAACTGCCTGCACCTGCTTAATTTGATTCTCGTCCCTCGTCAAAACCTGTCATTTTTTATATAACTCTTAAAGGTTAGCCAATCTAATTTTCTCAGGGGACTCTGGTAATGTGGCAAAGTTAACAGAGATTATTTCATATCCGGGGACGCCCTAAAAGGTTTGTAGAAGAATACCGTGACCAGGTATAGGGGCAGATGACGAAACACCTTAATAATACCCAGGATTGTCAAAAGGCCAATACATATCAATAAGTTATAATACTTTTATTTCAATTTATAACTTAGAAATACTTGCTCAGTACTTAATCGGAATCTGCATGGGCTATCGGAAAGTATAGTACCTTAAGATATAAGTTGATGAAATATCCTTGATTTTATAAAAAATAAATCATTAAAACCAAATATGAAAATCTGTTTTGATAGTACATAAATTAATGAATTAAAAAAGAGCAAAAATGATTAAAATCATCAAGTAACATTAGCATTTAAGTTCTTTTAAGTCACCTACATAGTGCAGACTCAAGAAGGAACAAAATACAAGAGCTTACAATCAACATGTTATAAAGAAAATTTTGTTTGTTAGAAATCTGGAATATTTAACTTCCTACAGTCCTACTATAAATACTTAATATCTCAAAACAGAGTTTAATAGCTTTAAAAGCCTCATTGATTAAAATTATAACAGATGTTATAAATATATATTAAATAAATAAAAATAAATCTGATCTTCTACAATCCAAGATGGGCAAGTGCTCAGAAAAATGAAGGAAGCACTGTTACTAAACCAACGAATATGTAAGGCGGTGATTTAGTCAGAATTACGCTCGATTTTTTCCTAACTAAAAGTATCCATTTCATGAGGCTCGTGTATGTGCCCGGAGGACTCGCCAAATCCACAGAATTGACTCGTGGCGACAGATACAAAATAAATAATTATCTATCACAGATGGATTTGAATTAAGGTTCTTAGACAGTGCTTTCCTACTAATCTACCCTGCTCCAATAAATATACATCTTGGAATAAAAATACTAATTTTTATAATGAAAACAAATTTTATAACGTAAATAAAAATATTTATTTTTATTTAAATCATTTATTGGGGAATAACAGCCATTTTTAACTAATTTAAAATAAAAAGTTAAATGTTCATTATTTACCAGTTACATGTACAATGTATAGAGAAGACCATTATAAATCATTCACACAATTATGGAATAACTAATATATTTATTTGTTATTATTACCAAGAAATATATGTGTATATATAAAATTGAAAATTATTTATTTTTTTAAAGAATGTTTTTGAAACTGACGAGGATTAAATATCTTAAAAATCTATTAACGCTCCCTCTAACAACTTCAATATCCGATACGTCAATCAATCAGGGTATAAATAGGCCCCCATATCCTTCCTTGATAAACACTAGGCTTACTTAAGAGCATTAACGTATCATTTTTTTCTGTTATACTTTGTGCTCAAATGGAAAAATGTTATAAGTCACTTCTGTCTTCCACATACTCCACCCCTCCCCCCTCTCCTCAAAATATTTTTTTACATTTCAAAGTCTTCTCTCTTTATTTATTTACGTTTAAAATTTGTAGATATTTTTCATAAACTTTATCAGAAAACTCTGTATCTCTGCTGGCAGATAGTATTGGAAGTTATTGTCAGTTCTTTATCTCCATATCATAAAAATAATATACTAATCGCTTAAATTAATTCTAAAATAAATATTTAGAGAGTTTGTTACTTGCAGATTTCCTATCAATTAAGTACTCCAACTTATTTCACCGATTGTTTCTTATGGAACCACTCCCACATTTAAGTTATTTAGATTAGTGGTTTAAAAACTGGATGCCCCAAGAGGACTTCACTATCTCAAAATATTACAAACAAATTAATCAATAGAATACAGCAATTATACAGTACATTTTGTCATTTATTTTTCTACTCTTCTTTTCCCATATATTTACCCCGCTGTATGGATCATTGCTCAGATATTTTTTTTTTTATCTCGAAAAGAGTACCGTGAAATGTATTCAGCCTTAAAAGTTTGCCCAACTTTTTTCAACCAAACAAGGATATCGTGGCAAAAAAGTTTCGGAAAAGCTGTTCTATATGTTTGAGTTCATTTCAAAGCGGTATTGGTGAATTAAAAAAAAATTCTGCGCTCACTCAGATTCGAAAAGCGAATATTGTGCGACGCGCCCCATTTTGATGAAACTAAAGAGAATTCTTTGGGTTATTAAGATTCATTGTTAGTAATCCAAACCACCTCTGGGGATCGGGGATAAGTTCTATTGTAAAGAAGGTTCTATTGTAAGAAAAAAGGACTCGGTTGTTATTATACTAGACAAAGACAAACCTTTTAAGCCTGAATAGGAATCCCTCCTTCGAGATGCATTAACTAGTGTTTGTAAAAGGAGTTCATGAAATCTTATCAACTTAAAACTTCAATATCCTGGATCATTTAGTTGGAACTTCCTTCAACTAGCCCTTATATATCTTAAAAATATTCCTAAAACATCAATAGACTAGTTTCTGAAAGAATCGGGGACTTATAAGCTTTAACATTTAACTAGGATTGAGGTTTTGAAAATGACTAATATAAGTATCAAATTTAATCCTCTATTGCAACATTTACTAGACAAACGGTCTAAATTGCCAATCCATTACAAAAGACCGATCTACATGACTATTATAAGGCCTATCTGGACATACGGGGTTGAGCTTTGGGTTCCAATCCTCCAGAGTCCAATCCTGACAGTACAAAATCCTTAATGGTCCTTACTTTGTCACAAATCAAGTCATCCATCAGGACCTTAATATTCTATATGTTACCGATTTGGCCAGAACCAGATACCGTTCCTTCCATAATAAACTTCTCAACCACCCAAATCCACTTGTTTCTAACCTGGCTTCTCCTTCATTACCTAATAATCCTCCTAGGCGTCTGAAAAGAAGATGGCCTCGAGATCTTCTCCTCTAGAAATGTTATTAGAGTTCTATCAGTGGGTAGATTCTCCACATGTTTTTATCATGTCACTATGTCACCTACAGCAAATTTACTTGTTGTATATATGTGTATACAGTTGTAAATACAATAAATAAATTATTAAAAAAAAAAATTAATCCTTATAAGTATTGGTAAATACCGAATGGTGGGGGGAACAAGTTCGGCAAGTGGGCCTAGTGGTCATTTTTGCTACCCCGCCGCGTACTAACCAAGGTGGGAGTGTCAAGATTCATTTTTTGGGACCCCCAAAAAATAAATATTAACTGCCCCAGATCTGAATCCAACCAACAACGTTCCGAACCGGGCGTCCTGGAACCTACGCGCCAACTCGCATGGCCGTCACGTCCCTTATGTTTGAGGCCACCTTCATACAAATAGAGTTAGTGAGTACAGTAAATGAATTACACATAAAAATTTTGATATTTAACTATAGTAATAAATGTAAAATAATTTATAAAAATTAATAATGCACAATACAACTAAGCTGCACATGTTATTCCCATTTTTTCAATTAAAAATAACTATTACAACATAGCATATAACATTACATATGAAGAGATAAATCAAATTCAGATGCTTTTTAAATCTAATTTTCTCTTCAGGACCAGACTTGGACTCTACAAAAAAAATTATTTGTTAAATCATGCAACATTGAAAAAGTAGCTAAAATTGGAAAGCAGCAACTCACCCCCTCCACTCTAGGGTAGCCTTACTTTCTTTGCATTTAAAAGAGACACGCAGGGAGTATATTAGTCGATGAGCAAAATGTCACAATTTTGCAAGAGGAAATCACTAAAAGTAATATAAAGGTATCCTTCCCGGCCAACCCTATCCGCTAAACCCCACCAAGGGTTTTATCTTACCTTTGAAAAATGTATTTAAAACAGGAAGAATTTATGTTAAAAAATGAGTTAAAAGTGGCTCATATTACTTTTATTACTAGGTATATATTATGATTTTTACTGAAAATAATATGCCAAAGTTTCTCATTTCATGTCTTGCTCAGATGTATTCCTCATAGATAAACTGAGGACATTTAGGCGGTTGCCATTGAATCAAACTATGAATCAGCTTTTACTATTTTTGGGAATTATTACAAATATTTTAGGGAACAATACATCATCTCTATTAATGTAGGTCCATGCACATAATTTTTCAAAAATATGTTTTTCATCATATTGTAACAAGAAACAAGTTGTTTTTTCTTAATTGCTCCTGTTATGATTTCCTTAGGACGTTAGGAATATTGACGTTGTAACTGATTTTATAAAACCAGGTTCACAAGGCGTGAAAACTGATTACTAGCCCGGGGGTGATTCCTTTCCAATTTTAGCTACTTTTTCAATGTTGCATGATTTAACAAATAATTTTTTTTGTAGAGTCCAAGTCTGGTCCTGAAGAGAAAATTAGATTTAAAAAGCATCTTGTGATTTTTTTCTCTTTTTTATTTTATTTTTATGTCATTATTACAATGGAATTGTAACGGACTTAAAACTCATTTTAATAATCTAAAGATTCTGATTAGAGATATAAATCCTTTTTGCATAGCACTCCAGGAAACTAATCTTTCAAATCATGACGAAAGAAATTTAAAAATTTTTTAAATATATAGGAAAGATGGTCCTTATACAAACCATGGCCATCACGGAGTATTTCTTGCCGTCAACCAATCAGTTTATTCCGAACCAATC
>NW_027109685.1:0-4973 GCF_000696795.3 Halyomorpha halys
TATGTAGGGGGTAGGAATTTACGGATCTTGTATAGCAGTCCTGGGTGCCAGACTCGATCAAAAGCCGAAAGTAATTTTAAATATTATATTTTAATATCTTTTGATGAGACTGAGCAGACCGCAGTAGACTCCCTAACCCACAGAGTACATTCACAGCTACAGTAACAGAATAACTAATAAATGAAAAGCCACAGTCAGGTTTGATACAAGGTTCTAGTAGTACAGTGCCTTACCACTATCACCATTCTACGCCGCTCCCATTAATATATTATAATAAATTGTCAATCATTTAGGGCAATTTATGAAACTGATAAAATTTGTTTCTCGCTTTCAATTATCTATTAATATTTTATTAACATATTTATATTCAAAGATAAAAAAAAAAAACTTAAAGATTAACTTTTTTTTGTGAGATTGGTGAGAGTCCCATCTTCATATCTCAGAGCTGTTCTGACTTTTAAGGCTTCTTGTATCAGGACTCTGCATTTTTTTGTCAGTCTTACCACCTACCTGGGGATCTCCATCTCAGTCATCATCTAACAAAGATAGCTTCTGTCCATGGAATCGATGGGCTGCTTTGAAATCGATAAATGAGGCATGAACATTCTGATCTACTCATCGTCCTTTTTCCTCTTCTGAACCCTACTTGGTCGTCGCCTATTATATTATCGTAATACTGAGATATCCTATTTAGCAGGATATTGGTAATTATCTTGTTGGCTACCGGAAGGAGTAGTGCAATGCCTCTGTAATTGCCGTACTCATATTTAGGATGGGGTAGATCAGGCCTGCGTATTATAATATTATGATATAATTATCATATTATATAATATATCATATACAGTGAAGTCTCACTTATACGAAACTCACTTGTACGAAACATTTAGTTATGCGAAGAATTTCTCAATCCCCTGCAAAGACCCCTGAATTATGTGTATGTAATTACCCATTTATACGAAATATTCAGTTATACGAAGGATAGTTTGGACCCCCTTTATGTACATAATAGTAAATTTTATTCAGTTCTATTTTTGTTTCTTCCGAGGCAAGACAATGTACGAAAAATACCGTGAAAAAAGAAACAGTAAACAACTTTTCCGTAAACTTTACAGTAAAGTTCCGCGAATAGAATTTGGCCCCAATGACTCTTTATGTTTATATTCTACTCCCTAATGTATAATAATAAGCTCGGACGATTCCGATTCAGATAAAAAAGATCGTTTGCCTCTTCCATTTTTGCAGAAGCACTTGAAGTTGTAAAACGTTTTATATATGCGAAAGAGATTAGCCAGAAGGAATCTAACACCTTAACAGAATGCGAAAGAATGATGTATTCAGCCGAAAGTAACATGAAACAAACAAACATGACACAATTTTTGTCAAAAATTAAAAAATAAATTAAATTTTTATATGATAATTAATTTTTTTTTCACTTTACTTTGTTTTTCTTTCAACTGCATACAACAATATTCTCAAAAATAAAGAATTCTCAAAAATATACGTACATAATATGTATTGCGTATTCACTTACACGAAATATTCACTTATACTTAGAATTTTTGGTACCCCCTCTTATTCGTATAACTGAGACTTCACTGTAATTATATTATATAAATTATCATCCGTGATATGTGTTCTTTAATAAACAATAAATCAGATTTAGGAATCGCCACAATTTTCATCCGAAAAATTGATATTTTATTCTTGAAAACATACCTTAATTTTGGAACAGTCTGTAGGATGACTATAGCAGAGAAAATAATACTAGGATGCCAACTGATAAAATACAGTTAACTCTTTTTAACTGTTGCTAAATGCTCATGACACTTTGTCATCTTCCAGTATTCCGTCATCCTTGTACATATATATATTTTTAACATTTTCCAAAACCATTTGCCGTCACCCTCTCACACGCTTTCTTCCTCTAACTATTTTCTACTTTTTGCTTTTAATTTTTACTCACTCCTAACGTTTCCCCCTTAAAACACTTAGTCATTCTTTTAACGTCTTTTTTAACTCGAAGTTTGGCCGTTCTCGGCGTAGAATACCACTTGGCGGTTAAATTTCAAGCTGAGTTCGTTTTATTTCCTTTTTTTTCCCCTATCTTTATTTTACCACTCTTTCTTTTCTCAATATTCCTTACCCACGTTATTAGTTATGTTTACTATATATTATTAAATTTGTTTTCAAAATATTTTTTCTATTCATTTCGTTTGTTAAACTTTACTTATATTTTGCCTCTTTATAAATTATTATGGTTACATATATTTTCTTTCTATCAATTTTATTTTTTTTTCCATATTTTAATTTTTAAATTATTAATAACTAATATGTTTATACTTCTTTGCATTATATAACTTCATTTTTATTATATATCCTTAATTATATTATTTTACCTACTTATTCAATTTTCTATGTATACATTTTGTTTTTCACTTCTCTCATCACTCAATTTTGTTAATCCCATTCTGTACAATTACATTAATCATTCTGTTTATTTTCTGTATTCATTGGTTGTTATCTTGTTCTGTTCATAACCCTGATGAAGGCTAGAAATTCTGGCCGAAACATTGGCAGGATTGAAGTTACTTCAACTATTTGTGTTTTAATTTGACCGCACCCCCGACCATCTTCTCCTTTTATAAGTCATTCACGGTCAACTACCATTTCATAATTATGAATAATAAAAGATAAGATTCCATCAAGGTAAAATACGACTTGTCGAAAATTTTTTTGTATGAATACAAAGAAGGTTCTATTCCTAGTAGATCTATAGTAAAGATTAAAAAAACAAAAGAAAACATTTATAACTTACTGAAAGGACACCACTATTGATATCGTTGTTATATAAGGAGTATTTATGATCTTTGGTTTAACATATTAAAGCGTGTGTTAAATGGAGAATGACGTCACACAACAGACCTGATGAGCTCGTCACCGTTTTGTCTGTTTTTTAAGGTTATTTGCTCGTAGCAATAAATAATAATAATAATAATAATCATAATAATAATAATGTAATGACAGTTGTCTTAGTTCATCTTGATTCTCTCTTCCTTACAAGTTAAAAGAACAACAAGACACTCATTAGCTAAATGTTCACATAATTCCCCCTTTTCACTCAATTTAGGCATTTTGTAATCAATTATTTTAATCAAAACTTAGAAATAAACAATAGCATGAAGTTTTGGAAGGAAAGGTTATAAAACAAGTTGCTCAAAAAATCCGCTAGGAGCTCTTATGCATTTAACATGTCTTTAAATAGGGCTGCTCACAATCCTATACTTATAACATTTAACATGGTAAAACATTTTACATTCAACACAGTGAATACCCCTATAATGGTAGAGGTTCCTTGTGTATGAGATGAGCATTTCTGTTGTTAAATTTTAGAATTTGGTGGTAATTAGTAATTTTAATTTGCAAGTTTGATTAATATTTCACCTAATAAATAACGATTGTCATCTTCAAAATTATTTATTAATCTTTGATCCTAATTTTTTCGTCGTAATTGGTCTTCAATTTATTAAAAAAGAAAAATTAAGCATCCGCATCATCAATATATTTCTTCCATAAAACTACACTAATAAGCACACTAGAGCTACAGCGGGGAAACTTATACTTCTTCAGCCGCCTCTTCTTCGTCGAACTCGCCCACTTCGTCAGAAGTCGCCTCCTGGTATTGTTGATACTCCGCCACCAGATCGTTCATGTTCGACTCAGCTTCCGTGAACTCCATTTCATCCATACCCTCGCCGGTGTACCAGTGCAAGAATGCCTTCCTCCTGAACATGGAAGTGAACTGCTCCGACACCCGTTTGAACAGCTCCATGATAGAAGTGGTATTGCCGATGAAGGTGGAAGCCATTTTGAGGCCTCTGGGTGGGATATCGCACACGGCTGTCTTGCAGTTGTTGGGGATCCATTCGACGAAGAAGGACGAGTTCTTGTTCTGTACGTTCAGCATTTGCTCGTCCACTTCCTTCATCGACATCCTGCCCCTGAAGATTGCTGCGACCGTGAGGTATCTGCCGTGTCGAGGATCGCACGCCGCCATCATGTTTTTAGCGTCGAACATCTGTTGTACCAGTTCAGGGACCGTTAGGGCTCTGTACTGCTGTGATCCCCTGAGGAGTAAAGTAAGTTGTTTTAGTTCTGAATAATATTAAATATTTATTATAATATCTTAGTAGTTATTAAGTACTAGTTACTAAGTAAAAGTACAATTAATTATCACTCTTTTATTCGTTTCTGTAAACGTTAGGTGGTATTTTTAACTGATGATGTAAGTATTTGAAAAGAAAATGTACAGAATAATTTAAAAATGTACATTTGACACCATATACACATACGTACTATACTATACAGTGTTTATATTAGTAAGAGTAGCAGTTTTCATAATATTTACCGAATTAAATTCATAAATTGTTGATTTCTAGTTGTTCAAATAAACTTTTTGATTTATGAAAAAAATGATCTCAGGAATCTTTAGACGTCCAGATATCTGCCAGTACTCAAATTAAAGCTAGTTTAATATGCTGGTCACTGACTATAGCTCAGGAAAGGAAATTACAGGTGTTGCAAAATAATCTTGCAAGAAGCATTGTGAATGTGAGGAAAAGAGATCGAATAAAAAATACTTGGATCCAGAAAGAAACAGGACTCAGTGACACACTGAAGATGACAGATGGTCAAAAATTGCCACAGAATGGACTCCATACAACCTTCAAAGAAGAAGAGGACGTCAAAAGAAAAGATGGAACGATATGTTCTAGAGGATGGCAGGACCCCTCTGGTGGAGAGCTGCTAGGGACAGGAATGTCTGGAAGAATAAATGGAAAGAACTCGCCTCCCAATAGGACTGGTCACCCCGGGAAGTGCTACTGTCACTATTACTGTCCAAAGGGAAGGCCCATTGGACAGTAATAGTGACACAGAAAAATGGAAAGAAAATTTATAAAAGTTAATGTTTTGTC
>NW_027109686.1:0-8676 GCF_000696795.3 Halyomorpha halys
TTACTTTGTCACAAATAAAATCATACATAAAGACCTTAATGTTCCCTATGTAACCGATCTAGCCCGAACCAGATATCACTCCTTCCATTATAAACTCTCAAACCCCCTAGTTTCTAACCTTGCTTCCTTTTCCATTCCTGGATATCCTCCATGACCTTATATTGTAAAATGTTTTTAGAGTTCTACTACTAGGTAGTATCATATAATTATCATTGT
Source organism: Halyomorpha halys (assembly GCF_000696795.3). Lineage (NCBI taxonomy): Eukaryota > Metazoa > Arthropoda > Insecta > Hemiptera > Pentatomidae > Halyomorpha > Halyomorpha halys. The sequence goes on from NW_027109686.1 coordinate 217, forward strand.
CATTATGATCAAATTTACTTGTTGTATTTTTTATACAGTTGTAAATATCAATAAATAAAAAATTTTTTTACTCCCCCCCCAATTTTTATTATTATTTTAAATTTATTTCTGTGCTTGTATTTGTATTTTTATTTTATATCTGGTGTTATTTCCGTTTTATTTAATTTTCTAAAAAACTTCTGTAATTCTTATTTAATTTTAGCTTCAATGTAAATTTTTTTTTAGTTTTTAATTTACAATGTTCATTTTTTTTAACCACATTTAATTATCTGAATGTGTTGTAGTCCTGATGAAGCCCTGCAACGTGGGACGAAACGTTTGCTCATAATAGTTTTACGACTATTTGAGTTTTTCTTTGATCGCATCCGGACCGTAATTTTTGGTATCATTCACAACATGAATACTAATGTGATAATACAAACAACAAAAATGATTCGACGATCCAGAAACAACGGAGCTCTATTGTGCGTGGGCTGTAAGAAATATATTAGCCTAAAAAGGCAGCTATTATCCTCATTCAGTAAACGCTTTTACTGTATCAGGATATAAAGCTGTACGAAGGAGGCTTCCAGCTCCTCTCAATAAGGAAACATTTATCTAACAAACTAAGGGACGGAACCAAATTACAAATATAGCATTATGTCTTAGAGGTCACGGCTATATTATCATAATAAATTCAATTAGTTTCGGAATATGATGAGCGTAAAAATTGTATTATAGTAAATACAAGAACCGGGAAGAAAAAAAGGTAGTTATCTCACCCCAATTTAAAGAAGAGTAAATTTGCTGAAATGTAAGCCCTAAAAGAGCTATTTACGTCCAATAGTTCTCGAGATATAGCTTTTTAAAAAGTAAAATGTCTTAATATCTACCAGGATTGCCTTTGTTTGTGTTATGATCTCCTCTTGTGAGATTGTGACATGTCAGCTCGTTTAAACACTATCTTTTTATTTATAAGCATTTTTTTCTAAAGTGCTGTTAAAAATGCTCTTTAATTTCTGCTGCATCCACAGGTTTGTGTTCAGTTTGCGTTGCTTTAAAATATTTGTGATCTATGTGTTTTTATTAATTAAATAATTTACCCGACCATAAGTTTTAATAATAAATTCTAGTTCTAGATTGTATATCTCAAAGTTCTACCGACTTGTTAATGTTATAAAAACATTGTTTCAAATCCTGTTAATTGTTATAAATGAGTTATTTGTTTTTTTATGTAAAAGCACTTTATAAAAAAATGTCTATAAATAAAAAGTCTTTTTAGGATAATATATTTCTTACATCCGACGCACAATATAGCTCCACTTTTTCCGGATCGTCGAATCATTTTTATTGTTTGTATTATCACATCAGTATTCATGATGTGATAGATCAAAAAATATGGTCCGGGTGCGGTCAAAGAAAAACTCAAATAGTCGTAAAACTTTTTATTATGAGCCAACATTTCGCCCCACGTTGCAGGGCTTCATCAGGGCTAAAACACATTCAGATAATTAAATGTGGTTTAAAAAAAATGAACATTGTAAATTAAGAAATTAAGAAAACGGAAATATAATAACCCCAAACCGATCCAATATGTCCGCCACAAATTCAGGCTAACTTGTCCCAGCCAATTCACATGCTTGCGCATGATTGAATTTGCTATAGTTTAAACAAACGTGTAAAGGTATTCTTATATTAAACGAAAATCCGTTTAATCAGTGTGAAACTATATACTGGGTGTAACTATATAGGTGAAACTATATACTATATACAGCATTTATATTTGAATAGCTAGAAATGATCAGACCTAATAAATGTTTTGTGAGATTGTTATCCTGTAAATGGATCCCAAGAACGAATTTGGTTGATGGACCTCTCCAGTGACGTAACTTGTTTTCGTCTTGGAACTTGAATGACCAATTTGAGACTCCATTGTAATCTTTGCATCAGCAATAGTCTACTATAGTTTCTCAACATTTCTTTTGTTGAAAGATGCCATATTTTGTATCTTATCTTAGTCAATTAATTTTTAAATTCATTTTAGACTTCTACTATCTAAGTGACACTAGGTTTTTGTTGTTACCATGTATTTTCTTCTCTTACTTAATATAGTAACTTCCATGGATAAAGTTAGGCATTAAATGTATTCCAAGTTTCTTTAAAAATCCTTTTTTTATACATTATATATTAATTTTATAGTATAGAATCAAAATAAATCCAAACAAATCCCATATCACCTTTACTCTACGTCGTAACTTTTACTCTCCTAACCTTATATATCATTTTTCAGTATCCTTACTTAGGACTCACTTACAAAAGAGACTTACTTGGAATCCCCATACTAGACTGAAACGACAAGAAACATCTTGAACATGTTGAAGTAGAGATTACAATTTCACTCCAAATGACCCTTCATCCCTCAGAAATAATAAACATCATCTACCAATTACCTCCTAAAAAAGCTCCTGCCCACGATCTTATAACATCACATATTCTAAAACAGATTCCTCGTAAAATTAACCTATTCCTTATCTATATTTATAAAGCTACCCTCCGATCCACCTGTTTCCCTGACCCTTGGAAAGTGTCTATAATAAAAATGTTTTCCCAAACCCTCCAAGCCACTTGAATATCCATCTTCCTATTTCAATCCTGCCCATTATGGGCAAAATCCTAGAAAAACTCTTATTAAAACACCTTTATACAATCCTTGACTCATATCATGTTATTCCTGACCACCAGTTTGGATTTAGAACATCCCATTCTACCATAAAACAATGTCATCGAGTGGTTGATGTTATATCTTCCACATTGGAACGCGGAATGTACTGCACAGGGAGTCTTTCTCGATGTTGAACAAGCTTTAGATCTAGTCTGGCATCCAGGTCTGCTCTATAAACTTCGTTAATTCCTTCTCCCTACATATTTCCTTTTAAACCTCTCTGGTAGAACCTTTAAAGTAAATCATAACTTAGCCTACTCATCTCTCCTTTCTTAGTCCGCCGTTGTTCCTCACGGTAGTATCTTAGGTCCCATTCTTTATAAGGTTTATACAGCTGATATCCCAACTCACCCTAACACGGTCCTAACAACATACACTGATGACACATTTGTACGATCTGTAAACAACGACCCTACGATGCATCACAAACACTACAGACACACATAACATCAATTGAAGAATAGTGTAAAAACTGGAGAATCAAAATAAATCCTGACAAATTCCAACAGATCACCTTTACTCTCCGTTGTAAACCTCTACTCTCCTGTCCTACAGTTTCTTTTCAAAATATTTCACTAACACCTGTTGAACAGATTCACTACTTAGGACTCCATCTTGACAAGAGACTTACTTGGAATCCACACACAATACTGAAACGACAAGAAACTGCTCGCAGATTCCGATTGCTACAACACTTACTTGACAAACGCTCTAAACTTCCCGGTCACTACAAAAAATTAGTATACACTATGATAATCAGACCGATTTCGACATATACAATTGAGCTCTGGGGCTCTACCAAACCTCAAATTCCTCCCGTATCCAATGCAAAATCCTCCGTGAAATCCTTGATGCACCTTATTATGTCACAAACAAACTCATCCATAAATACCTCAACATTCCATTCATAGCGGATTTGGCCCTAAATAGATATACCTCCTTTCATTCCAACATCCTTACCCACCCAACCCATTAGTCTTAAGCTCTCACCCCTAATAATCCATGATAATCCTCTGAGGCATCTGAAAAAAAAGATGGTCACGGGACCTTCTAATTTAAATTAATGATTCACGTACCACCATTGCGGTGTTCCTTCCCAAGTATTTTTTTTTGTACTATTATAAATTTCAATAAATAAATAAAAGAATAACTTATCTGATTGTATTTATTATTTAATAATATACATACATGTCATATTTAAATAGGCGCCAAATCTCACTAGTACTGAGAAGCATTTAGATATATTTTATCAATTAATTTTATTTTTTATGTTGTTTACTAAGTTATTTCTTTTCAAAACTATTTTAAATCAGATTTATAATTCAGGAAAATAAAATTGTATAAAAAGTTACCAGTGAAACCATGAAAAAAACTGACAAGTTGTATTAATAACTTATTGATATTTAGAATATTACAAGAGCCGGGAAGAAACAAAGGGCACTTCTCTCACCCCAATCTTGGATTACTTTAATGAAAACTATGAATAATTACTATTCAAAATTGATGAGTCTACCAAGTATAGGTAGGGGGATTAAAACTGGCGGCTGTTTCGATACCTTAAAAAAACATTAATTTTTCAATTGGACCTGTATATCTTAAAAACTACCAACATCACTAATTTAAAAGGACATTATTTATCTAAAAGAACTAATCTAAAATCTAAAAGAACATTATTTAAAGGAGAGTAAATTTGCTGAAATATCAGCTCTAATAGAGCTCTATATACGTCAAATAGTTCTCAAGATATAGATTTTTAAAAAGCAAAAAGTTCATAAAAATTCACTAAAAGATTAGAAGTTAGTTAATCTATTTTGAGAAATCTATATCTTAGGAACTATGTGACGTACAGATGTCTATTAGCACTCATATTAAAGCTAGTTTAACATTCTATAAAGTAGTTTATGACCTTTACCTTCGTAGGAATAGTAGTCCTCATAATACTTGAATATAAATCCATTTATTTTAGTGCATTTCATGAACATTACTACTCATACGAAAATAAACGTCATAAACTACTTTATAGCTCATTAAACTAGCTTTAATTTGAGTGCTAATAGACATTTGTACGTCACATAGTTCCTGAGATATAGATTTCTCAAAAGAAATTAACTAACTACTGATATTTCAGTATGTTCCAAACAACATTTTTATGAAATGTTGGTTTTTAAAAAGCTATATCTGGAGAACTATTGAACATAAATAGCTATTAGGGCTTATATTTTAGAAAATTTACTATACTTAAAATGATGCTCTCTTAGATTTTTTATTATTGTTGGTAATTGTAAAGACATAGAGCTTCGAATAAAAAATTAATTATTTTTAACGTTTAGAAACAGCCGCCATTTTTTATCCCCCTTACCTATACTCGACAGACTCATCAGTTTAGAATTGTTATAGTAATTATATCTATTTTTCAATTAAGTAATAAAAAATTGGGGTGAAATAACTGCCTTTTTTTCTCTTCTTGGGCTCTTGTACTATAGCATTCAATAATAACAATGCTATAAAAATGGAGGGCACCTATATTTTCAGTGTTTACCAATTGTTTTTAATAATTTATTTATTGATATTTACAACTGTATTCATATATACACATCAAGTAAATTTGCTGTAAGTGATATTATGACATGATAAAAACATGTGGAGAATCAACCCATTGATAGAACTCCAAAAGCATTTCTAAAGGAGAAGATCTCGAGGCCATCTTCTTTTCAGACGTCTAGGTAGTGAAGGGGAAGCCAGGTGAGAAACGAGTTGATTTGGGTAGTTGGGAAGTTTATTATGGAAGGATTGGTATTTGGTTCTGGCCAAATCGGCAACATAGGGGACATTGAGGTCCTGAAGGATGATTTGATTTATGACAAAGTAAGGAGCATTAAGGATTTTGGACTGTAAGGATTGGGTTCGAGAGGAATTAGATGGTTTATTGGAGCCCCATACCCCAACTCCGTATGTCCAATTTACCAATTTTGGATAATTAACTTGAAGCAAATTGTTTTTCTTATCATCTAGAAGTTACAATTAAATTTATTTTAAATTATTTATAATCTATTAAAATAAATAGTTATGACAAATTTTAACAAAGAAGGAGACTGTGATAAATAATTTTAATTTTGAATTTAATGTGAAAATTTAATAATTAGGGTAATTTGTTGGATTGACCTGGGCAGAATAGCCTACATGAAGTTGTTTTTGATTTAGTTCTAAACTTGTATTAAGATTGTCCCAGAGGATGGCCAAATCGGCCGAAACGTCGGACTTATAAACAGAAAAAGAATATTTTGAGACTAAAATGGATAAAATTTTATTTATTTAAATAAAATTCATTTTAAATCTTTTAGGGATTATTATTTAAATCAATTACACAGATTAGAATAAATAAATAAAATATTTTGTAATACAAGTTATATCGAATAAACTGATCTGCCTGCTTAAGATGAATCTGGGTCGCATGGCTACGAGGCTGAAAGGCATTCACCAAACGTTCACTAAGGAGCAACAGGACTTTCTACTGTACACTAAAGGTGAAACCTAACAAACAATAATAATGATGATGATCACAAAGTTTCATTCATCAAATATACTATAAAAAAAAAATGTTGGTACAGTGCACGCATCACACTTACTTACTTACATCCCAAGTTTTGTGTAGATAAGTGAGCTAGTGTTGTGTAGTTAGGTTAAATCTAGTTTTGTTTTTCGAGAAAAAAAAAAATAATAATAAAAAAAAATTAAGGAGACGGTCTGTCAGCAATACTATTTAACATAGTACTACATGAGATAAGGGGTATCCATGATCTTTGGTTTAACATGTTAAAGCGTGTTAAATGGAAAAACTCATGTTAAATCGAAAAAAATTGCCTTCTTTTGCCGTGGTAAAACGAAACAACATTTAACATGGCTGAGAGTCTGTTACTTGGTCTGTTAATTCAGAATGACGTCACACAATAGACCAGTTGAGATCGCCGCCATTTTTGTTGTTGTGACAGCTCAATTCTTTCGTGTGTTTGTGATATTCATATCCCTGTTATTAAACCAGAATGGATAATTTTAATGATACATTTGAGAAAAAAAAAACAGTAAAAAAAACAATGTAATTTCATTCTACTATCTGAAAATTTTTAAACGCTCGACAGAAAAAAATCTCACTATATGAACCATGTAATTATTCTTAGGGGACATATGTCCCAGAATAAAGTTATTTTTTCATTTCATTTCATAAGCTAAACTTTCACACAAATTCCACTTTTCACTCACTCTAGGCATGTTGTAATTAATTACTTAAATCAAATTTGAAGTAAACAATAACATGAGGGTCTGGAAGGAAGGTTATAAACATAAAGGCTTATACAACAAGTTGCTGAGAAAATCCGCTAGGGGCTCTTATGCATTTAACGTTTAACATGACTTCAAATAGGGCTGCTCACAATCTTATAGTTATAACATTTAACATGGTAAAACATTTAACATTTAACACAACATCATGAATACCCCTATAGTTCTAGAAAATAAATAACGCAGGGCCCGTACTAGGGAACAACCAAAAACACAAAACACGTCCAATGGTTTCTGAAATGAAGTTTTTCATAAATAAAACTTATTGTCCGAACAACTAAATAAATCAATTTATTTTAGCATATATCATGAAAAATACAATTCCCACGAAAGTAAAGGTAATAAACTTCTGTATAGTCCATTAAAATAGCTTTAATTTGAGTGGTAATAGACATCTGTACGTCACATAGTTCCTGAGATATAGATATTTCAAAATAAATTAACTAACTACTAATCATTCAGTAGATTTTTAGGAAATTTTGCTTTTTAAAAAGTTATATCTCGAGAACTATTGGACGTAAATAGCTCTTTTAGGGCTAATATTTAAACAAATTTACTCTTCCTTAAATAATAACCTCTTAGATTTTCTAGTGTTGTTAGAAGTTTTTAAGATGTAGAGCTCCGAATGAAAAATCATTGTTTTTTTAAGGTTTTGAAACAGCCGCCATTTTTTATTCCCCTACCTATACTTGGCAGACTCATCAATTTTGACTATTAATTATACATAGTTTTCATTAAAGTAACCAAAACTTGGGGTGAGATAACTGCCTTTTTTTCTTCACGGATCTTGTACTAATATATTCGAACTAGATTATCTACTTTCATCAGAGTAAAAATACAAAATATATAGAGAGGTGTTCACTATATGTTTAATAGTATAAAAAAACACAAACTATACATCATTGTGAAGAAAGGTATCCAACTCTAAGTATAAGGCTTTGAGTTACATATATAAAAAGGTGTTTAAGATACGATTGTTCGGAAGAAAGAAATTCATATAACTGAAGTCGGTTAATATTGCTTAGTTTCGGCAGGTATCGGATTCGGTTCTCTTCATATGCGGGGCAGTTTGATAAAAAATGGTAACAATCCTCCAGGGTCGTTCCATCACAAGGTGGGCAAAGCTTCTGTGGGTCTAAAATATATTTGTGCGGACCGACACTGAGAGTAATTGTATATTTACCATTATAATGCATGCCTGTTGGACAGATTCGATACTTAGGACTCCATCTTGACAAGAGACTTACTTGGAATCCACACACAAGACTGAAACGACAAGAAACTGCTAGGACATTCCGATTGCTACAAACGTACTTGACAAACGCTCTAAACTTCCCATTCACAACAAAAAATTAGTATACACTACAATAAGCAGACCAATTTGGACATATGGAATTGAGCTCTGGGGCTCCACCAAACCATCA
>NW_027109686.1:10266-10777 GCF_000696795.3 Halyomorpha halys
AAAGGTCATAAACTTCTTTATAGTGCATTAAACTAGCTTTAATTTGAGTGCTAATAGACATCTGTACGTCTCATAGTTCCTGAGATATAGATTTCACAAAATAAATTAACTAACTACTAATCTTTCAGTAGATTTTTAACAAATTTGTCTTTTTATAAAGTTATATCTCGAGAACTATTGGACGTAAATAACTCTTTTAGGGCTAATATTTAAACAAATTTACTCTTCTTTAAATAATGTTCTCTTAGATTATCTAGTGTTGTTGGTAGTTTTTATGATATAGAGCTCTGAATGAAAAATAAATTTTTTTTTAAGGTTTCGAAACAGCCGCTATTTTTTATTCCCCCTACTTATACTTGACAGACTCATCAATTTTGACTATTAATTATACATAGTTATCATTAAAGTAACCAAAAATTGGGGTGAGATAACTGACTTTTTTTCTTCCCGGCTCTTGTACTAATGTACCCGAACTAGATTATCTATTTTCATCAGAGTAAAAAAACAAAAT
>NW_027109686.1:11911-12483 GCF_000696795.3 Halyomorpha halys
AAGAAAAAAAAATGAAATAAAATAAAATAAAAAAACTCTCTTAAAGTATATACAAACAAAAGAATAGACAAGTGAACATAATCAGACTATCAGTATGAAAATTAATAAATAAAATAACATAATGATAAAATAATATATACAATAATATCTAATTAATCTTGTAGTTTGTACGTGGTACAATTTCACTTATACAATTCTGCTCTATAATGCTATACTTTTGTTTTATTTATTGCTATTTACAACTGTACATTATAAAACATTTAGTAAATTTAATCTCAGTTACATTGTAGTGTTACAGGCATGTAGATAAATTAGCCATTAGTAGCACTCCAATGACGTGTTACATTAGCAGGTCTCGTGGCCATCTTCTTTCCAAGCGCTTCAGAGGATTGTCAGGAATGGAAGAGGAAGCAAGGTCAGAAAATGGGTTTGGGTGGTTAGGGAGTTTTTAATGGAAGGAATGATACCTGGTTCGGGCTAGATCGGTTACATAGGGTCTTTATGTATGATTTTATTTGTGACAAAGTAAGGAGCATCGAGGATCTTAGAAGAAATCAATTTTTTACTAACTG
>NW_027109686.1:19112-20629 GCF_000696795.3 Halyomorpha halys
GCTTTGTTCAATAAACTCCATTCTGACAAGCGGACTGGACAAAAAGCCCACTCTGTTTAAAGTTTAAATGAACTAAAATTGAATTTCATACAAAATCTATCGATACGAAGTTACCATCGATGATTGAATCGATACGAGGAACGTCATAGCTTCGCTCCTGTAATAATTTGAATCAAAGGTTAACAGAATTAGCTGTTAAATGAAGGGCACCGAGGCTTTTAGCCGGAATGATAAAATAATTCGATTGCCTTTTACAAAATCGATTATATTCTCTGCAAAAGTGTTTTTCATTTCAGTATTATACAATCCCTGATTTCTTCAGTCTCAGAGTGAACATTTAGTCCAAAAATGTATTCAATTGAAGGGAGATAGCCTGGGTGGCTGCTAACAAAGGTATACGATATGATAAAGATTAACTATTTATTTAAGTAAGTTACAAATAAATAATAAATCTTTTTGGAGGAAGATGGCGATCAATAAAGGTATCAAAAAACTATGGTTAGTAATAAACCAACGTTTCGCCCCACATTGCACGGCTTCGTCAGGGTTGATAAGAATGAAGTTCTGCTGTCAACTGTTGATAAGAATGACGTTCTGCTGTCAACTGTTGATATCTAATTAATCTTGTAGTTTCTACGTGGTACAATTTCACTTATACGATTCTGCTCGATAATGTTATACTTTTTTTTGTATTTATTGCTATTTACAACTGTAAATTATAAAACATTTAGTAAATTTAATCTCAGTTAAATTGGAGTGTTACAGGCGTGTAGAGAAATTACCCATTGGTAGCACTCTTATGACGTGTTACATTAGCAGGTCTCGTGCCCATCTTCTTTCCAGGCGCTTCAGAGGATTGTCAGGAATGGAACAGGAAGCAAGGTCAGAAAATGGGTTTGGGTGGTTAGGGAGTTTTTAATGGAAGGAATGATACCTGGTTCGGGATAGATCGGTTGCATAATGTCTTTATGTATGATTTTATTTGTGACAAAGTAAGGAGCATCGAGGATCTTAGAAGAAATCAATTTTTTACTAACTGTTCTTTTCAAACATTAATTAAAAATTGATCACGTTAATTCAATTTCATATCCATCCCTTACTTTTTAGGAATGTAAGTATATTTTAGGATTCTTAATATTCACATTGAAATGAGTCTGAACAGAACTGAGAAAGAAGTACGAATTTCTCGAGAACAACTTAATGGATTTTCCTTATAAACATAGTAATTTATTGGAAATATAGTTTACTATAACTTATATTCTCTTTACATCTGCGATTAACTGGACGCTTTTACAAATAATATTATTATGAGAAATCCCTATTGACTTTAACCGTAGAGTTGCCTTTACGGGGCGTGGCTTAATCCCCACACTTTAGCGTCATTTTCGCATGTAAGGATAGTAGGGTTGTCACTAGGGATGGGATATCGATATCGATATTATAGAAATATCGATATTATGATATCGATATCGAGTAACCGATAATATCGGAATATCGATATTCTCCTTCGATATTAT
>NW_027109686.1:23014-25413 GCF_000696795.3 Halyomorpha halys
AATAATATTATTGTATAAACGGAGATTTCTCAACACTTTACTATCTTTATGGAAGGGAAGATTAATGATAAGAGATAAGTTCCAGGAAGCAATCAATCAGAACGGATTGTAACATTTTTTTTACCAATCCAATAACAAATACTAACCTAGCGTTTTAAAAATAAATCCCATTCTTTCTAGTGCATTTTAGGAACCTTATTTTAATGAAGTCGTGCATTGATTCCATTTGTAGTTCCCGATGCAATTGGCTATTTCTTACACACCAAGCCGGGAAGAAAAAAAGTCAGTTGTTTCACCCCAATTTATGATTACTTTAATGAAAACTATGTATAATTAATAGTAAAATTTGATGAGTCTGCCAAGTATAAGTAGGGGGAATAAAAAATATTGGCTGTTTCAAAACCTTAAAAAAACACTAATTTTTCATTCGGAGCTCTATATCTTAAAATCTACCAACAAGAAAATCTAAGAGAACATTATTTAAAGAAGATACTTTTGCTGAAATATTAGCCCTAAAAGAGCTATATACGTCCAATAGTTCTCGAGAAATAGCTTTTTAAAAAGCAAAATTTCCTAAAAATCTACTGGAAGATTACTAGTAAGTTAATTTATTTTGAAAAATGTATATCTCAAAAACCATTTGACGTACAGATGTCTATTAGCACTCAAATTAAAGGACTATAAAGAAGTTTATGACCTTTACCTTGGTAGGAATAGTAGTTTTCATTATATTTGCTAAAATAAATTGATTTATAGTTGTTCGGACAATAAGTTTGATTTAAGAAAAACTTCATTTCAAAAACCATTGGACGTACAGATGTTTGCCAACGCTCAAATTAAAGCTCGTTAAATTGACTACAAAATAGTTAATTATGTTTATCTTTGTAGGAGTAGTAGTTTTTATGTAATTTCATGTGAACTATTACTCCTACGAAGATAAACATCATAAACTACTTCATAGCTCATTAAACTCTCTATAATTTGAGTGGTAACAGACATCTGTACGGCAAATGGTTTTTGAGATATACATTTTTCAATATAAATTAACTAAGTACTCATCAGTCAGTAGATTTTTAGAAAATTTTACTTTTTAAAAAAAAACTGTATCTCGAAAACTATTTAACGTAAATAACTCTATTAAGGCTTATATTTTAGAAAATTTGCTCTTCTTTAAGTGAAGTTCTCTTAGGTTTTCTTGTGTTGTTCCTACTTTTTAAGATATAGAGCTCCCAATGAAAAATTAATTTTTTTTATCGCTTTTAAACATCCGCCATTTTTTATTCCTCCTACCTATACTTGGCAGACTCATCAATTTGGGCTATTAATAATACATAGTTTTCATTAAAGTAATCTAAAATTGGGGTGAGTTAACTGCATTTTTTCTCCTCTTGGGCTCTTGTACTAAAGGGACATCCACTGCCCTTAATTAGTGGCATATTGTATCAATTTTCTTCAGTTAGATAAAATAAAATTAATAAATATTTGTTATTGAAATATATAATTGGTTTTTGTGGCAAATGTTTACAGTTATTACTACAAATGAACTCAAAAGACAATTGATTAACAGAGCGAAGCGCCACCTAGTGTTCATTGGATCTCGGCCAAAACCATTGAATCCAACTTGGCCTTTGATCAAGACATCACATCCTCTTGACCTTCAAGGGCGTTCTATCGCCGTCAGGCTGTCTGCTTGGCCAGGTCATAGTCCAGCAAACAAGTGAAGGTTCAGGGACCATTCTTAAAAGCAATTTTCCAAAGTTCCATTAGGATATTATGTTTATTATGAACGATATATACTCATGTTAGTTTTTATTATATTTTTTTAATAGAAATTTTAATGCAATTTCGGTTATATTAATAATAATAATAATCTATATTTATTCTGGGATTGATTCCTTTAGAATAATTTACAGGCGTCAAAATTAGGCTTTAGAGCCTTGGAGTAAATTACAACATAGAGATGAAATTACAAGATGTCATAAAATAAAATAATACAGTGAGATTAAAAATATACAATTAAACAACCATACTTGACAGAATATACAAAATAATGATGAAACAAATAAAATGAAACCACTTGTCATATCATAAATCATAAGATGACTTCTGATAGTAAATAAAATAGGACATTGGAACAGGAAGATATGTTTGAGTATTTAAGGTCTAGGGTCATCTAGAAAAAACGAAATTGCTGTCCAGAACATTAATTTTTTTTTTAATTGATTAATTGAAATTTGTATCTGATTAAAAATAGAGACAATACAAAAAAAATTAATTTTAGTTATACAATGGCATGATTCAAACATGTGGAAATTTATCCATTGATAGAACTCAAATTACATTTCTTGAGGAGAAGGTCTCGAGACCATCTTCTTTTTAGACGCTTTAAAGAATTATTA
>NW_027109686.1:26190-27109 GCF_000696795.3 Halyomorpha halys
CGGTCATTTATAAATATTTCTAGGCTATTACGTTATCTCTTTTGATCTATAGCCCTGATGAAGACCTGAAACTTAGGTCGAAACGTTGGCATAAATAAATATTTTTTGTTTATTTATGTTGTTCTTTGCTGACCGCACCCCCCCGGCCATCTTCTCCAATCAGTAATCTATGGTCAACAATCTAGTCCTCATAATAAAATATATTATTTGCAAACAATGTTATTATCAATATTTTTAAAATAAGAAATTTTATTATCAAATATTATACTGACAACACCGACTTTAAAAATCAATGCTGAGACTGGGAAACTAAAATTAAGATTGTCCTCGAAGATGACCGTTGGGCATGTGATATGACTAATAAGTATTAGGAATATTTGGATGACCTATGTTATTAATAATAAAAGTACTAGTTTGGGACGAAATAATGAAATAGATATAAAATATATGTATAATTATATCATTAAAAATATAATATGAATTTATACAAATTTTACACATTATATTTTATATTCTTTTATTATAGTTTGTTATTTTCTTGTTAATAAATGGAATATGGTCCAGGTGTGATAAACTTAAACTCAAATAATAATTTAATTTATAATCTTAACATTTTCTTGAGACTGGTAAAATTTTTTAAAATAAATAATTTAAATTTTATCCATTATAGTCTCAAAACCTTTTGTTTCTCTTATAAGTCCGACGTATCGGCCATCTTCAGGGACAATCTACTTAATACAACTTTGAAATTATATAATTTAAAAACTCTAAACTCCATGCAGTTATTTCTAAACTCAATATTCACTTAAAACAAAATCAAAATCATTTATCACAAAGTGATAAAGTTTTTAAGGAATAGAGCCTGTGATAAATGATTTTTATTTTGTTTTCAGTGAATATTGACTAATTAGAAATTGAT
>NW_027109686.1:28324-32457 GCF_000696795.3 Halyomorpha halys
TCGGACTTATAAGAGAAATAAAAGGTTTTGAGACTATAATGGTTAGAATTTAAATTATTTATTACAAATAATAATATTTTGTACTATTTTTATTTGAGCCAATGTTTCGCCCACGTTGCAGGCTTCGTCAGAGCTAAAAAAGATACACTTAACATAAGTAAAAAAGTAAAAAATATACAATATAAAATACAATAATACGTAAAAATTAAATAAGAAAAAATAAAGGTTATAAACAATATTGATTTATTAATACACATGGTCAATCAACAATCTTCCAGAATCTTAATGTTATATTTTTTTTCATGTTGTTTTATTTTCATTTTCAGCCCTGAGATTTAGGCCGAAACTTTAGCACAAATAAATTAAGTTTAATTGATTAATTCTCCAATGACTACACCCCTCAATGATCTGCTCAAAATGAATCTTCGGTCAACAATAAACATAAAAATAAAAAATAAAATAATACATGCTTAACGAACCCGAAGGTGCCGATACCACCAAACGCTCTCTGCATACATCTTTCCAGTGATGCCCCTCCAAACCCAATTCCACTAAATCTGTTTTAACACAATCCTCCCATCTACGTTTCGGTCTGTCCCTCGGACGTTTACCTGTTGGTTCAATGTTTATTACCATTTTAGGGATCCGCTCGTTACTAAGCCCTACAACCTTACATGCCACAATGCTATAACTTATATTATATTTACCGAGTGTAGGTCCCTTAATTCAGCGTTGTGTTATCTTCTAAATTCTCCCGTTAATTCATTTTTTTCGGTCGGAATATTTTGCGTAATACTTCATTTTCGAAAACCCTAAGACGCTGTTCGTCCCTTAGTGTAAGAGGCCACGTCTCGTACCCATAAAGAACAGTGGGAAGGATAATAGTTTTGTAAATTCTAATTTTTAAGTTTTTCGATAGAAGGCGCGAGCTAAGCAGTTTCGAAATTGAAAAATAACAAGCAATTCCTGCCTTCAACCTAGCTTTTATTTCCTCATAAATTTCGTTTTTTCTAGTTACCGTAGAACCTAAATTCTTAAACCTATCTACCTGTTCAAACGTATTTCCTCCAGTATCTATATCACCGAAATCGCTCGCGTTTCTACTGCTAACCATGTATTTTGTTTTATAAGTATTTATTTCAAGACCTAGTTCCTTACTGGAGTTATATTAACGTGATTGTATTTAGTTCTATAGTTCCTTTGTCCTCACCCATTAATACCAAATCATCAGCTCACCTAAGCACAGGTATTTTACCACCCAAAGTTAAACCCTTTTCGGTATTCATCACACTTTAAATGACGTATTCCAGTGCTAGATTAAATAAGATGGTGATAAAGAATCACCTTGTTTTAAACCCGATCGGACCTGGAATTTCACAGAATAATGATTACTGATACCAACAATAAACATATAATTAGAAATATTTTTAATAAATAAATAACCCAAAAATATTATCTGTAAAAATATACTTCACCATTACCGTATAAGAAATTTCGAAACTTTTCATCGTTCCAGGGTGCTTCGAAGTTAATAGAGACTATTTGAAACTTTTCAAACGTTCCCACAGTGAATAGGTTTCTCGAGTCTAAGTGACAACCTATGAACTCTGGGAGAAAAGTTAAGAACTAACTTGACATGGGAGCGGTTACAAGTTAAAGTGGGTCCCCAAACCTTACCGCAACATTCCATCTGTGGTGAGATTATTTTATGTCGCATCTGGCACAATACGATCTCATACAGAATATAAGACAGTCTGATGCCAATATAGTATAAACTATTTCCCACGGAATGAAACCGTAATAATTTCGCAAACTACGTATTCATTTGGTTGACATGTACGGTGACATGAATACAAATCTTTGGGGATTGGATGATCAAGTAGTTTCAAGATTAAAATATAATTTAAAGTAAATAGTACTTAAAATTACCAACAATAATAGAAAACCTAATAGAACATTATTTAAAACTATGTATAATTATTAGTCAAAATTGATGAGTCTGCCAAGTATAGGTAGGGGGAATAAAACATGGTGGCTGTTTCAAAACGTTCGAAAAAATAATTATTCGGAGATCTATATCTTAAAACTACCAACAACACTAAAAAACCTAATAGAAAATTATTTAAAGAAGAGTAAATTTGCTAAAATATGAACCCTAATAGCTATTTGCGTTCTCGAGATATCGCTTATTAAAAAGCAAAATTTCATTCAAAATGCAGTTACTGAATTTATTTTGAGAAATCTATATCTCAGGAACTATGTGACGTACAGATGTCTATTAGCACTCAAATTAAAGCTAGTTTAATGGACTATAAAGTGGTTTATGACGTTTATCTTTGTAGGAGTACTATGTTTTACGCCATTTGCTAAAATCAATTGATGAATATAGTATTGACAAAATTTATATTAATATGAGAATATCATAAAAACAAATATCTCTACGATGATACATGTCATTAACTAATTTGTAGTAAATTTAATTACTTTTATTTTCACTGCTGGAAGACGTAAGTACGTCTTATGGTTTCTGAGACATTTCTTCAGAAATCAAAAATTTTATGTAAACAATTTAAAATTAACATTTTAAAAATTTATTTTGTCAAATATCATAAAAACTATACTCCTGCGAAGATAAACGTTATAAACTACTTTATAGTACATTTAACTAGATTTAATTTCAGTCCTGGTATACATCTATACGTCTTATGGTTCTTGAGATATTTTTTCAGAAACCAAAAATTCTATATAAACAACTAGAAGTTAAGATTTTGTCAAATAGCATAAAGCTTACTACTCCACGAAGATAAACGTTATAAACTACTTTATAGCTTATTAAACTAGCTTTAATTTGAGTGCTAATAGACATCTGTAGGTCTTATGGTTCCTGAGATATTTTTTTTTTCTGTAATCAAATATTTTATCGAAATAACTAAAAATTAACATTCTGTAAATTTGTTTTGTCAAATATTGTAAAACTTACTATTCCAAGAAGGTAATCTTCATAAAGTACTCTATAGTAGTATAAGTACTTTATTATTTCAAAACAATTTATATTTCTTTATAAGTCTTTATAAAATAAAGTAGTTTATAACGTTTATTTTCGTAGAAGTAGTAGTTTTTATGATATTTGCTCAAATAAATTGATTTATTGTAGTTCGGACAAAATTTCAAGAGTAAAAGTGCGATTTTATGCAAATATCATAAAAACTATGGGAGCGCGGTAGCCCCGGGATAAGGCACGTGGCTACTAACTGCAAGGACCCGAGTTCGAATCCGGTTCAACCGTTGGTCTAGTACTTCTCTACAAAGTAATGAAGGGTCAGTACTAAACGGTCAGAGGTGACTCTTATGGGTAGGTGTGGTAAAGATTTTTTTAATCATAAAAACTAAAACCCCTACGAAGATATGTGTTTATTTAACGTAATTTAAAGTTTATTAAAGTAGTTAGATTGCCTTTATTTTGAGTACCGGCAGACAGATGTACGTCCAATGGTTCTTGAGATTTATTTTTCAAAAATCAAGAATTTTATTCGAACAACTAGAAATTAATGAGGTGTAGATAGTTGACCGTAGATTACTGATTGGAGAAGATGATAGGGCTGATTTGTGCCGAAGTTTCGACCTGGTTTTCAGGTCTTCATCAGGGCTATAAAAACAAAAAAACAACAAGCATCATTTAGAGAGAAACTTTTTTCTTATTTTTTTTTCAACTTTTTTCTCTCTAAATGATGGTTGTTGTCTTTTTGTTTTATAACCTCGATGAAGACCTGAAAATTGACGGTCGAAACGTCGGCATACATAAATAATTCTTTGTTTATTTATGTTGTTTCTTTTAGTTTAATTTAGTTTGTCGAATCATAAAAACTACTACGCCCACAAAGATAAATGTCACAACCTCACCCGAAACGTAGGACGAACAAATGTAGAATAGTAATAATATTCTAAATGGAAGTTTTTTTTCACCTCAACATCTTAATAAACATCAATTGCATAAATTAATTAATAAACAGTTTATTGTATAAATATTCTACTTTACCATTAAAATATAAAAGTTTAACGTATCGCATCTGGCACAATACGATCTCATACAGAATATAAGACAGTCTGATGCCTATATAATATAAACTATTTCC
>NW_027109686.1:33492-34856 GCF_000696795.3 Halyomorpha halys
GTATAAACATTCTACTTTACCATTAAAATATAAAAGTTTAACGTATCACTTTCTTAAGTAGGAATAGAAATGTTTAACCACACTATTATGGACCAAAGCCACCGATATCCTTTCACTAAACATCCATAATTCCTAAATCCGATATCTACATAGTAACCTCTCTTTCTGAGTTTTCGTTCCCACGATTTTTCATTAATTTTAAACTTGACAGATTCGTGTGAAAGCAGCGCCTTCCGTATCCTGTTGGATGACTTCCAACCGCAAGCGACTCCGAATTTCACAAATTCACCGCAAGGTCGACTCCTGTGACATTTCTCCCGAGGAAAGGAAAACACAACGAGCACACGTGGGAGAGAATGGATGACACTGTGGTTGGGTCCGGGATATTAGATCCTCACTATCTGGGTCTACCACATTCGCGATCTTATGGAAAACCGTCCAGGGTTTAACCTATCGATCTTTTGAGGTTTAACATACCTTAATGTCATAGAAAGCATTTGTAAATAATATAATAATACTAATTTATTTTGTTTAAAGAAATAATTCAATTTTTATCCATGTTTGTCTCAAAACATCTTTTCTTCTTATAAGTCCGACGTTTCGGCCAATCCGACCATCCTCAGGGACAATCTTAATACAATTTTTGAATTAAATTATTTAAAAACTCTAACTCCATGGAGGCTATTCTGCCCAGGTCAAAACAACAATTTCTAATTAGTCAATTTTCACATTAAAACAAAAATTAAAATTCATTTATCACAGTCATTTGTTAAAACTTTATCACAGGTTGTGATGGCCGGATTGGCCGAAACGTCGGACTTTCCCACCTTCGTCTTGCCCTACAGTATCTTTTAATAACACCCCATTTATTCCTGTTGAACAGATCCGTTACTTAGAACTAAATTTGGACAAGCGACTGACATGGAATCCTCATACAAGACTGAAAACACAGGATACTGCTCGTCGATTCCTGCTATTACAACATTTACTAGATAAACGGTCCAAACTTCCAATCCATTACAAAAGTCTGATCTACATGACTATTATAAGGCCTATTTGGACATACGGAATTGAGCTATGGGGCTCCACTAAACCATCTAATTCCTCTCGAATCCAATCCTTATAGTCCAAAAACCTTAATGCTCCTTACTTTGTCACAAATCAAATCATCCATCAGGACCTCAATGTCCCCTATGTTGCCGATTAGGCCAGAACCAGACACCAATCTTTGCATAATAAACTTCCCAACCACTCAAACCAACTCGTTTCTAACCTGGCTTCTCCTTCACTACCTAATAATCCTCCTAGGCGTCTGAAAAGAAGATGGCCTCGAGATCTCCTTTAGAAGTGTTTTTGGAGTTCTA
>NW_027109686.1:36206-36701 GCF_000696795.3 Halyomorpha halys
CCCCACTTTGCATGGCTTCGTCATGGCTAAATGAAAGAACAAGATACAAACATTTTAGAATTAACAGAACATTAAAATGAAAACATTTCAAAATATTTGCTATGTTTATAAACTATATAAATAAAAAGTTATTCATAAATATTTGATAGAAGTTTAATTAATATATATAAAAATTTATTTTGGCAAATATCATAGAAACTCCTAGGAACGACACACAGATGTTACACGTAATATGTATAAACGAAATATACAGTGTGTGTAAACGAAGAATCTTAACTCACAATCGGGAGAATAATATTTATTGCATGGAACGTGATTTATCAGGCAGAGATGTGAAGATGGCGCAGAACTCGGTGATCACGTACAAGATAATCCAACTCAAATGATATAGCATGGCAGGTACAGATCGGCTGACATCAAACATATTTGTACATGTTCATGTAAGCAGCTATGTCATTTTCACACTACATTGTTAATAGATACAATCCGTAACTT
>NW_027109686.1:37216-42537 GCF_000696795.3 Halyomorpha halys
TTGATTAATGTTAAGCCGCGATTTGTACGACCGTGGTTAATTCTTAATCTTGTAAGTAAGACTATATCTTTTCTGTTTAACTTGACACAAGTGTTAGAGAACCATGGGCGTGAAGAGACGTAAGACGTTATGGGAATAAGTTATAATAATATGTTGGGTGGTAAAATAAGTTCTTAGCGTTTTTCAATATTTCAATTTAATCCTCTCTGTGTTTATAGAATCATGTTTAGTGGGTCAATGATGTTTACATATTCTAAAAAAGGATTAGTTAAGGTGCTTTCATGTATCATTTTCAACCAAGACTTTAAGTGGCATTTTGCTTGATCAAAATGGGAAGAGAAAAAAATTCATTTTGGTCATTTATTGATTTTTTATTTCCGAAAAGGAAAATCACAGATGGTTAACAAAATTTGCAGTGTGTATGGCGATCGAAAATTTTGACTCCAAACTGGTGATCAGGGATTACATGATCTAGGATGGGGTACAAGCGTTTCAGGATATGACGGAGGATTTGGGAATGATTTTGATTATGGATAATTTCAATGAGTCAGGAAAATATGTGGATCGGAGTACAGCGTTATAGATGTAGTCATTGAACAGAACATACTTTCGAGGAAATAGAACTAAATCTAACCAAAGAGCTTGCATGATTAAAAAGGTTTATAAAAAGACTGTCAAATACAACAAAGCCATAACTAACCAATATAAATAAATGTTACAAATTAGTTCACTCCTTCTAATTAAAGTCTATTTATTTACTCTGTTTATTAAAATGTATATATTTATAATCTTAATATTTTCTTGAGACTGGTAATTCTTTAATAAATAACTCAAATACTATCCAATTATAGTCTCAAAACTTTATTTCTTTTATTCCTCCAACGTTTCGGCCAATCCGGCCATCTTCAGGGACATCTCAATACCACTTTGCAAACATATAATTTAAAAACTCTAAAACTTCATTCAGGCTATTCTGCCCAGGTCAAAACATTTATATCTAATTAGTTAATTATCCATTAAAAAAACAGTCAAAAATTATTTCTCTGCAAACACTCTTAATGCTCCTTACTTTATCACAAATCAAATCATCCATCAGGACCTCAGTGTCCCATATGTTCCCGATTTGGCCAGAACCAGCTACCAATCCTTCCAGAATAAACTTCCCAACCACCCAAACCAACTCGTTTCTAGCCTGGCTTCTCCTTCATTACCTAATAATCCTCCTAGACGTCTGAAAAGAAATGGCCTCGAGATCTTCTATTTCAACTTCTATTTCGACTGCTATTTCAAAACATTAATTTAATTTTTCATTCGGAGCTCTATATCTTAAAAACTACCAACAACACTAGAAAATTTAAGAGAACATCATTTAAAATAGAGTAAATTTGCTAAAATGTAAGCCTTAAAAGAGATATTTACGTCAATAGTTCTCGAGATATAGCTTTTTAAAAAGTAATATTTAAAAGAAAAATGCACTGAAAAAAAATCAATAATTCAATAATACATTTACTTTCGTAATACATCACTTGAGTTAATGTAAATAAATAATAGTTACCTCTATAGCTCCAGATTGTGAAAGAAAGAAGAAAACTCACCTAAAACATAAAAAGTAAACGTTAATAATATTCCAACAATAATATATATGTATAACATATATATTAATAATAATATATAATACATGTATAACTGTTGTAAGGGCCACAGCCAGGTTGTACTAGTAATACAAGAGCCCAAGGGGAGATGTATAATTACTAGCCAAAGCTGATGGGTCTGCCAAGTATAGGTAGGGGGAATAAAAAATGACGGCTGTTTCGAAACCTTAAAAAACATTAATTTTTTAATCACTCTATATCTTAAAAACTACCAACAACACTAGAAAATCTAAAAGAAAATTAAATTTCCTGAAATATTAGCCCTAATAGAACTATTTACGTACAATTGTTCTCGGGATATAGCTTTCATAAAAATGTTGTATGGAACGTACTGAAAGATCAGTATTTAGCGAATTTATTTTGAAAAATCTATATCTCAAAAACTATTTGACGTACAAAAGTCTGTTAGCACTTAAATTAAAGCTACTTTAATGTATTATAAAGTAGTTCCTGGCGTTTATCGTCGTAGGAGTAGTAGTGAAAAAAAAAGTTGTTCGGACAAATCTTCATTTGCCAAATTTATATTCATATGCGAATATCGTAAAAACTAGTACTTCTACTTCTAAAAACGTAATAAAATATTTTATAATAAATATAACTAGCTTTGATTTGAGTGATAGCAGACATCTGCATGTCCTAATGTAACTGAAAAAACTTTTTCATAAATCAAACTTATCGTCTGAACAACTATAAATCAATTTATTTTAGAAATTATTATGAAAACTACTACGAAGGTAAAGGTTATAAAATACTTTATAGTGGATTAAACTAGTTTTAATTTGAGTGCTAATAGATATCTGTACGTCACATAGTTCCTGAAATATAGATTTCTCAAAATAAATTAACTAACTACTGATATTTCAGTACATTTTTAAGAAATGTTGCACTTTAAAAAGCTATATCTCCAGAACTATAGCACGTAAATATCTCTATTAGGGCTAATATTTCAGCAAATTTACTCTTCTTTATAATAATGTTCTTTTAGATTTTCTAGTGTTGTTGATAGTTTTAAGATATAGAGCTCCGAATGAAAAAATAATATTTTTTAAGGTTTTGAAACCGCCGCCATTTTTTATTGCCCCTACATATACTTGGCAGAATCATCAGCTTTGACTAGTAATTATACATAGTTTTCATTAAAGTAATCAAAATTTAGGGTGAAATAACTGACTTTTTTTCTTCATTCCCTAATGTTTTATTGTCTCCAAGAGATTGATGGACTGAAATAAATGACCTAGGGAGCATAGCCTGCATAAAGTATTTTTGAAATTGATTTGGTTCTAAATTTTTATTTCAGATTGTCCCTGAGGATGTCCGAATCGGCCGAAACGTTGGACTTATAAAGAAATGTAAATTGTTTTTAGAACTAAAATTGAACTCTCGGGTGTTCTTGAATCTAAACTTTTTTATTTATTTATTGATATTTACAACTGTATAAAAAAATACAAGTAAATTTGATCATATAATGACATAATGATATGATACAGCATGTAGAGAAACTACCCAGTAGTAGAACTCTAAAAACAGTTTACAATATAAGGTTAATTCCAAGTAATTAGTACTCAAGGCCCCTCCGATATCCTAGAGAACCTCCAATTCAAATTCTCTGTCCAATCCGCTACTAGTACCAGGTCTCGTTTATCTGACATCTCAACCTCACCATGTACCACCGTCATGTACCAAACTTCCTCTCGTTTAAAACCCAAATATTTAATTATTTTTTAATTATGAGAGATAGTTGACCGAGGATGACGTACGAGGAGAAGATCGTTGGGGGTGCGGTCAAAGTGAAACACAAATAAGTTGGTGTAACCTATTTAATTGTGCCAACGTTTCGGCTAGAGTTTCTAGCCTTCTTCAGGGCAAGATAACAACCACAATAAGTATAGAAAATAAAAAATAAAATATAAACAGAATGACATAAAATGAATAATTTTACAGAATAGAATTAATAAAATGAAGTGATGAGAGAAGTGGGAAATAAAATGTAGACATAGGTAATTGAAAAAGTGGGTAAAATAACAAAATTAAGGAAATAAAATAAAAATGAAGTTATATAATGCAAAGAAGTATGAACATATTAGTTATGATTTAAAAATTTAATACGGAAAAAAAAAGAAAATTGAGAGAAAGAAAATATATTATTAATTATTTAATTTTTATTTTTTAGTCCGATATTATAATAGTACAGATGTAAATTACATATTTGTTTTGATTTTTATGTATTTAGTCAGTTATGTTTTCAATTTTTTTTTAATCTCTGTATCAAAAATTATTTATATAAAATTTTAATAGAAGTTATAATTGATTATGGCCATACTGGTTTGGCCAATATATGTAGTAAAATTAACATTACCTTGTAATTGTTCTAAAGAGATCTAGTCCCAGAATAATTTTTTTTTTATTTATTTGTTTAAAATGTATTTATGTAAATCATATACAACTGTACAAAAAGAGAGAAAGAAATACTTTATTCATGCTGCCCAAATACATCGGGTTGCTACATTACAAAGCATACTGATCGACCCGTGACTGGACAAATATATGTTACATATTTTTACATGATATAATACAATATATAATAGATACATAACATTTTTTTTTCTTCCATAGTTTTCTTTTACTTTTCTTTTACAATTAATATCAGTCTACAAACTAAATACAAGTTTTTCAATTTATTCCTTTTTTTTCTTTCGCTTCTATTTCACAACCCCTATTTCATTTGATCAACAAATCCCCCTATATAACAAATATTAAAATATTTAAAATAATAACTAAAACAACAAATAAGATATGCGATGCATGCCATCCCACTTCAGGATAAACTTTCATACTCATTAATTTCCATGCATGTGGTAATACAATAAGTTACATATGTTGTATGTTTCTTCTACACATGAAAATCTCGGGAAGGAACCACCCTTTGGTGGTACTTCAAGCATTAATTAAAATTAGAAGGTCACGTGACCATCTTCTTTTCAGACACCTCCGAGGATTATCAGGGATTGTTAAGGATGAGAGATTCAGAATTGATGGGTTAGGATGGTTAAGGAGTTTGGAATGAAAGACTCATACCTATTGTGGGCCAAATCTGCATTTTAACGTAATAAATTTATTTGTAACGTAATAAGGAGCATCAAGGATTTTAAGTAGGATTTTGCATTTTAAGGATTGAATGTGGGAGGAATTTGATGGTTTGGTGGAGACCCATAGCTCAATTCCATATTCCCAGAATAATTAAGTATTTTTCATTTCCTATAATTATAACTTTGACACTTTATTAATAACAAAAAAGTATCAAATATAAATTCTTCTAAAAAGTCTGATGCATTATTAGAATCCATAAAAATAAAAAATAAATAAATAAAACTCTTAAAGTCTGGAGAAGAATTGGGGAATGTTAACAAAATATCAATATTCTCAAAAGCCCGACCATATACCACTGATATGACGCACTGAAGAATAAATAAAAATTGTTGAGATTAGGTAGGAGAACATTTATATTAGGATATCTTAAAAATAGAGAAATAATAAGTCCATAAATATTTCTTTATATGTATGTATAGTTGACCGCAAAAATTGATATATAGGGAGATGGTCAGGGTTGCGGTCAAAAGAGAAATAAAAATAGTTTACAACTATTTATTTTCCGACGTTTCGCCCCACTTT
>NW_027109686.1:42587-43332 GCF_000696795.3 Halyomorpha halys
ATTTACAACTGTACAAATAATAAATACAATAAGTAAATATGTTGTATGTTTCATATACACTTGAAAATCTTGGGAAGGAATCACCCATTGGTGGTATTTCAAACATTAATTTAAATTAGAAGGTCCCGTGGCCATCTTCTTTTCAGACACCTCCGAGGATTATCAGGGATTGTTAAGGATGAGAGATTCGGAATTGATGGGTTAGGATGGTTAAGGAGTTTGGAATGAAAAGACGCAATACTGTTTTGGGCCAAATCTGCAACGAATGACATGTTAAGGTCTTTGTGGATGAGTTTATTTGTAACGTAATAAGGAGCATCAAGGATTTTACGTTGAATTTTGGATTGTAAGGATTGGATGCGGGAGAAATTTGATGGATTGGTAGAGCTCCACAGCTCAATTCCATAGTCCTAGAATAATTAAGTATTTTTCATTTCCTATAATTATAACTTTGACACTTTATTAATAACAAAAAGTATCAAATCTAAATTCTTCTAAAAAGAGTGATGCATTATTAGAACCCATAAAAATAAAAAATAAATAAAACAAAAAATAATCCATTAAATTAGGAACTCCAGAGTTAGGTGGTATGGAGAAGAATTGGAGAATGTTAAAAAAATATCAATATCTCAAAAGCTCGACCACTGATATGACTCACTGAAGAATAAATAAAAATTGTGGAGATCAGCTATGAGTACATTTATATTAGCATATCTTAAATAGAGAAATAATAATAATAAATATT
>NW_027109686.1:46917-47445 GCF_000696795.3 Halyomorpha halys
AGCCCTGCAAAGTGGGGCGAAACGTTGGAAAATAAATAGTTGTAAACTATTTTTATTTCTCTTTTGACCGCAACCCTGACCATCTCCCTATACATAAATATTTCTGATCGAAATAATATATTTTAATAATATGTATTATATTAAATAACAAATGTATTAACGATATATTCTTATGAATACATTTAAAAAGAAAAACTAGACGGATCGATATCAGAAGGGATCGAGTTGGAATAACAGACCCTATTGTGAGAACCCCAGTCAAGACCGAACATTTCCTGGACACTTATCTCAAGATGGAATCGTCGGGAGCAGGGAATAATGAAGTCGTTAGTGGATCTATCCTTCCCAAAAATTTTTTTAGGGAAAGAGGATCAGAACAAGATTAGTCTAAAAGGATATTAAGCCAATTAGTGGTGGTTTATAGGATTTAATGAGTTTTCGGGTCCTTATATATACCGCATGCAGAGGTTCCTAATCTTTTTCGGTTTGCAGTTCCCTAAATAATTTTTTTTCGCAGCGCCGTTAATA
>NW_027109686.1:49148-49664 GCF_000696795.3 Halyomorpha halys
TATAAAGTAGTTTATAAAATTTATTATTGTGGGAGTAGGAGTTTTCAAATATGAAGATAAATCGATTAATAGTTGTTCGAAAAAATTTTCATGTGTAAAATTCATATTCGTATGCGTAATTTTGTTTTTTTCTTTTGTCTTATGTTTTGGACTTTTTAAAAAATACAATCAGTAGCCAAACTTTTAAACTTCTACTTTTCACTTAGGTATGTTGTAATAAATTACTAATTAAACAATAACATGAAGTTTTGGAAGGAAAGGTTATAAAACCAGATGCTCAAAAAATCCACTAGGAGCTCTTATGCATTCAAAATTTAACATGACTTTAATAGGGCTGCTCACAATCCTATACTTATAACATTTAACATAGTAAAACATTTTACATTTAACACATCATACTATGTATATCAAAAAATATTGTTTCTTAGATATTATTTAATTTTTTTTTAAATTATTTATTTAATGTAATTTACAACTGTAAAAAATAATACAGTAAGTAAATATGTAGTATGTTTC
>NW_027109686.1:49714-50263 GCF_000696795.3 Halyomorpha halys
GAGAAAGTATGTAGGAGGTAGGAATTTACGGAGTTTGTAAAGCAGTCCCGGATGCCAGACTCGATCAAAAGCCTGTTCTACATCGAAAAAGACTCTCATGCAGTACATTCCGCGCTCCAAAGAAGACAAGACTACGTCCCCTACACGATGACATTGCTGGATAGTAGAGTGGGATGTTCGAAATCCAAAAAATTTAACCCACTCAAACCTGAAGCATATTTAACATATAGGTTACATTTAAAAAAAAATAAGGTGCATCAGTCAACTAAGAGTAGGAAACCCGGAGCATATCAAACTGCACCACGGAAGCAAAACCATCACTTTCAAGGCAGACGAACTCTGTCCATTCTGCAAAAATTATTTCAATAACAGCTTGTACATCCTCCTACATTATTCCACCTTTAAAGAAAATAGAAAATATATCTTAAAGCCACCCGTATCCGTATCTTGCGACTTACAAAACATTGAAGATATATTGAACATAGATAGTGAAGCCAAATTGAACAGACTATATAATTACATTGTAACAATATATAATAAGTTTAATTT
>NW_027109686.1:52153-53738 GCF_000696795.3 Halyomorpha halys
CAAACCAACTCGTTTCTAACCTGGCTTCTCCTTCACTACCTAAGTGTTTTTGGAGTTCTATCAATGGGTAGATTCTCCACATGTTTGTATCATGTCATAACATCACTCACAGAAAATTTACTTGATGTGTATATATCTATACAGTTGTAAATAACAATAAATAAATAATTTTAAAACAAAAAATTGTTTTGTTATAAAGAACTTGTTTTATCTTTTGTTTATTGTTTTTGTAATGGAGCACTAGACTCAGGATTTCTTTTATAATTGTATATTGTGTTATGAATTTGTACAATATTTTGTCTTTCACAAATAAAATCATATCTATTTATTTAATGTAAAGTTAAATGCATGAGAGCTCCTAGCGGATTTTCTGAGAAACTTGTTCAGTAACCTTCCCTTCGAAAACGTCGTGTTTATTGTTTACTTCTAAGCTGTCATTGTTTATTAGGAATAAAAGATGTAAAACCTAACATTCATCAACGCCCATAATAACTTTTAAGTTTTGATTAAAGTAATTTATTACAGCATAAAGTGGTAGGTACATGAAAGTTTGGCTACATAGTATCTTGCTTAAAAACGTACAAATCAATACTAACACAATCAAAACACAAACTACGAGCAAGTAACCTAACACAACAAACAAAATGGTGACAGGCTCAGCTGGTCTGTTGCGTGACGTCATTTTCTATTAAGCAGATATATTAAGACTCTCAGCCATGTTAAATGTTATATCTCTAAAAGGAGGAAATATTTCTCCATTTAAAACACTTATACTTGTTAAACTAAAGATCATAACTACAAAAATATTAAAGAATTCTATTACGCATAATTTCCTTGTTCCTAGTTGACAATAATTAAAAGAAGACGAATCCTTCGTAAGCCCATCACTTGTTATAGTTATAGAGAGAACAGTTATCGGACACAGTTAGTACAGATAGTAAATTATAGAGAAAGTTAACTTGAGAAATAGGAGGCAGGTGGCGTAACGAGCAACCATTTTCTGACATTTAGCTGCATTCCGTGAATTCTTCAATCAGTCTTTGAAAGGAACACATTGACCTTTCACGGATGTGTGCTGCTCTCTTAACGAGATCTAGCAAATTATTGTTCTTATGTAACAGTAATGAATATCTTTAAAAACTTCATATTGTTTGCAACTCTTTGAACGCTTCTAAGACAGAACGCCTGGAAACCTTGCTCTATAGTAAAAGAGCCAAAGAGGAGAAAAAGGGCAGTTATTTCACATTAATTTTTTATTACTTTAATGAAAACTACCGATAATTACTAGTCAAAACTGATGAGTCTGCCAAGTATAGGTAGGGGGAATAAAAAATGGCGGCTTTTCCAAAACTTTAGAAAAAAATATTTTTTCGTTCGTAGCTCTATATTTTCAAAACTACCAACAAAAATAGAAAACTAAGAGAACATTATTTAAAGTAGAGTAAATTTGCTAAAATATGATTTCTAATTAAGATATTTACGTTTAATAAATCCCGAGATGTAATTTCTTTAAAAGCAACATTTAATAAAAGATGAAAAATCAGTAGTTAGTGAATTTATTTTCGAAAAACCATTTCACGTACAA
>NW_027109686.1:55771-58238 GCF_000696795.3 Halyomorpha halys
TATATAATTTATAGTATAATAATAGTATAGTATAACTAGCTTTAATTTGAGTGCTTATAGATACTTGTACGTGAAATGTTTCTCCGGGTGTTGAACTACTTATTTTTCAGTGCATCTTTTATGAAATGTCGCTTTTTAAGAAATCATATCTCGGGAATTATTGAACTTAAATATCTCAATTATGACTCATATTTTAGCAAATTCACTCTACTTTTAATAATGCTCTCTTAGGTTTTCTATTGTTGTTGGTAGTTTTAAAAATATAAAGAATGAAAAATTATTTTTTTTTTAACGTTTAAAAATCTAAGAGAACATTATTTAAAGAAGAGTAAATTTGCTGAAATATTAGGCCTAAAAGAGCTATTTACGTCCAATAGTTCTCGAGATATAGCTTTATAAAAAGCAAAATTTCTTAAAAATCTTCTGAAAGATTAGTAGTTAGTTAATTTATTTTGAGAAATCTATATCTCAGGAACTATGTGGTGTACAGATGTCTATTAGCACTCAAATTAAAGCTAGTTTAAGGGACTATTTTTAATTTTATTAATTTCATTCTGTACAATTATTTACTTTATGTCATTCTGTATATATTTTTTGTATTGATTGGTTATCTTGTTCTTTGTAATTAGCCCTGATGAAGGCTAGAAATTCTGGCAGAAACGTTTAGCACGATTAAATAAGTTATTTCAACTTATTTGTGTTATTTATTTACTATAGAATTTTTAATATTCTAATATTTGTTATATAGGGGAATTTGTTGATAAAATGAAATAAGGGTTGTAAAATTGAAGGGAAAAAAAAAAAGGAGTAAATTGAAAAGCTTGAATTAAGTTTGTAGTCTGGTATTAATTGTAAAACAATACTGTGGGAAAAAAAATGTTATCTTTCTATTATATTATATCATATAAAAATATGTAATGCAAAGGAATGTGTATATTTTTGTTTATTAATAACTTAAAAATTAAAATTATGGAAAGAAAAATAAAATTGAGAGAAAGAAAATATATGCAACTAATGAAATAGGTAACCATAATATTAGATAAAGAAACAAAATATGAAGTTAAGTTAGACAAAAGAAGTGAATAGAAAACATAACAATAATAATATTTGGTGAACATAACTAAT
Organism: Halyomorpha halys; assembly: GCF_000696795.3. Lineage (NCBI taxonomy): Eukaryota > Metazoa > Arthropoda > Insecta > Hemiptera > Pentatomidae > Halyomorpha > Halyomorpha halys. The sequence goes on from NW_027109686.1 coordinate 56,897, forward strand.
AATGTGGGTAAGGAAAATTTAGGAAAGAATAGAGAAGAAGAAGGGGGGGAGGGTAAAATAAAGAAAGGATTCCTATCTTCATTCCCCCCCCCCTCCTCTCCTTCATTCTGTATAATTATTTTGTTTATATTTTTGTATTGATTGGTTATCTTATTCTTTGCTCTGATGAGGCTAGAAATTTTGGCCGAAACGTTTGGCACGATTAAATAAGTTATTCCAACTTATTGGTGTTATATATTTGACCGTACCCCTCATTAACTATGAAAAACGTATACTTTTTGAGCTCTGCGCCATAAACATTAAATTTTGTTAATGACACTATATTTATATATATATTCACATGATATAACAATGATTTCTTTTCCCTTCCTTTTTCTTTATCAATACCCATCTACAAATATAAATACTACAAATATTAAAATCAATAATAAATACAACAATTTTATTTCATAAATCTGATAATTTTATTCTTCCTATCTCAGTCTCTCAGACCCCCCCTTTTCAGTGATCCGCTATCCACGTTCAATCCATTAAACAAACTTATCATCAGATAGTAATGTAAAGTCAACCAAAGGCATAATAGTCACTGCAGTAGATCAGTTTATAAAAAGAAACAAATAAATTTTAAAAAAATTAATATATAAATTTAGGGGAAAAAAAAGTGAGTTAAAAGAAATACTTCATATTTTATGTAGTTTATACATGACAAAATCATAGATCATAAAATTGTCTAAAAGAATAAGAAATAATCACCTAAATCGGACCAGTAATAACGATTATACAGCGAAGTTAGTTGTTACTATAGTTACCGTCTTATCACTTCATCTATATATTAATTGATAACAAAGTTTCAATAGTGTTCAATTAATGTATATCCTTCCCCAAATATAGCAACAGTGAAGCATTCCCGGGTGTGCTAGTCAGTTTATAAAAATGTGGAAAAAAAAAATATATATGTATACATATACAAGACCCGTAAATTCCTACTCCCTACATATTATCTCATTATCCATTCTTATCTCTCAGACAGGTTATTTCAAGTAAATCACAACAGCACTTATTCATCCCTGTTTCCTCAATCTGCTGGTGTACCTCAAGGTAGTATCCTTGGTCCTATCCTATATACAGTTTTTACAGCTGACATCCCAACCCATCCTAACACTTTTCTCACCACGTATGCCGATGACACATGCCTATTGTCAGTGAATAATGATCCTTCCATTGTACCCCAATCCCACATAACCACCCTCGAAGAATGGTGCCAAAACTGGAGGATTGAAATAAATTCCAATAAATCCCACCAAATCACATTTATCCTTCGTCGTAAACCTTCGTCTTGCCC
>NW_027109686.1:58288-59308 GCF_000696795.3 Halyomorpha halys
AAGAAGTGAATAGAAAACATAACAATAATAATATTTGGTGAACATAACTAATAATGTGGGTAAGGAAAATTTAGGAAAGAATAGAGAAGAAGAAGTGGGGAGGGTAAAATAAAGAGAGGATTCCAATCTATATTTTACCCCCCTCCTCTCCTACCTTCTGTACAATTATTTACAACATGTCATTTTGTTTATGTTCTTACAATGATTGGTTATCTTGTTCTTTGCTCTGATGAAGGCTAGAAATTTTGGCCGAAACGTTTGGCACGATTAAATAAGTCATTCCAACTTATTGGTGTTATATATTTGACCGTACCTCTCATTAACTATGAAAAACGTATACTTTTTGAGCTCTGCGCTATAAACATTAAATTTTGTTAATAGCAATATATATATTCACATGATATAACAATCATTTTTTTCCCCTTCCTTTTTCTTTATCAATACCCATCTACAAATATAAATACTACAAATACTAAATACAACAATTTTATTTCATAAATCTGATAATTTTATTCTTCCTATCTCACTCTCTCAGACCCCCCCCTTTTCAGTGATCCGCTACCCACGTTCAATCCATTAAACAAATTTATCATCAGATAGTAACATAAAGTCAACCAAAGGCATAATAGTCACTGCAGTAGATCAGTTTATAAAAAGAAACAAATAAATTTTTTAAAAATAAAATAAATTAATTTAGGGGAAAAAAAGTGAGTTAAAAGAAATACTTCATATTTTATGTAGTTTATACATGACGAAATCAGAGATAATAAAATTGTCTAAAAGAATAAGAATTAATCACATAAATTGAACCAGTATTAACGATTGTACAGCGAAGTTAGTTGTTACTATGGTTACCGTCTTATCACTTCATATATATATATATTAATTGATAACAAAGTTTGAATAGCGTTCAATTAATATCATTACCAGTGATTGGACGAGAGGGATGCGCTGGGATCTCTTGAGCTCTGCTCTACCCCTCATACGTGGGGGATAGAGTGGGCTCAGGGATCCTCAGGT
>NW_027109686.1:61903-62409 GCF_000696795.3 Halyomorpha halys
AACCACCCAAACCAACTCGTTTCTAGCCTGGCTTCTCCTTCACTAACTAATAATCCTCCTAGACGTCTAAAAAGAAGATGGCCTCGAGATCTTCTCCTTAAGAAATGTTTTTGGAGTTCTATCAATGGGTAGATTCTCCACATATTTTTATCATATCATAATATCACTTACAGCAGATTTACATGATGTGTATATATGTATACAGTTGTAAATATCAATAAATAAATTATTAAAAAAATATATATATGATCATACATTTCTACCCTATAACGGAATATTCGCGTAACGTATGAACACCTGTAAATAATTCTTGTTGAATTTCCTTCTTCAACTCGTATCCATTGTATTCTTCTTACGACCGTGGCACAATTTCCACTCCACGCGGGGGGCCATGAAGACCTCCACGAACGGCGGCTATAATGGAGTTCTTAGGCGGCGCCCTAGAATACTCCAAGAAAGGAGGTCGCCTTCCTCTTACATTACAAAGCCACCTCGGCTCATTGTCT
>NW_027109686.1:67742-69086 GCF_000696795.3 Halyomorpha halys
AATGAGCCAGTGGAGATTTACTCAAAATTAGCCTTATTTTTCGAAAATAAAAAAAAATGCAATAACAACAAGATTATGCACTTAATCTGCACGAGACTTAGGAAGGAAAGGTTAGGACTGTCTAAAAATGTACGAAATGGTAATGTACCTTCCTAAACAAATTAGAACCCGAGACATAAAATAAAGCTTTCTCAAAAATACAAAAGATATTCATATGGACCCAAAAAAAACATGAATTTAGCTTTAAAGTTTGAGACATTAGCGCACTTGCTCAGCCTCCACTGGCTCATTACCAGTGATGCGGCGAGAGGGATGCGGTGGGATCTCTTGAGCTCTGCTCTACTCCTCACACGTGGGGGATAGAGTGGGTTCAGAGATACTCAGGTCGATTGTGTAAATATGGTATATAAGAATGTAAATGTGACTAGAGATTCTTTAATTAATTTTTTTTCTATATACATCTCTTATACTTTTTTTAACTGTATGTTTTACTGAATTCTTAATTTTTATTCTTACGATTGTTACAATTTTTTATTCTTATAATTGTTTATTTTATATTAATACTATTTTATGTCTTCCTTCCTTTTATTTATATATAATCTTTTATCACTTAATTTTTACATAATATGTGTCCAGCCTTATTGTATCTTATTGTTGTAATGCTCTTAGTTGTTTTCTTGTATGTTTTTAGCCCTGCCAAGTGGACGAAACGTCGGACATTAAATAGTTAAAAACTATATGTTATTTTTTGACCCTTTTGCAACCCTGACCATTGTATTATGTTTGTGATTATTTTATTTTATTTATTTATTTTTTCATGCACATTATTTTATTATGTTTATTTTCTCTATCCTTATGTCTGTATATATTTTAAGAGAAATTTTATTTATTTTTGCGTACTTTTTTTTTTCCATTTATTCATTTATTTTATTTTAGTATGAATGTGATCATTCATCACTATTACCTATTGCCCACAATAGTGTGGTAGATTGTAATATCTATCAATAAAATTTTTAGATAATAAGAAAAAAAAAACATTGTAAGGAGTTATGACTTTATTTCGCGAACATGGGACATCGCCAAAAAAAATATTGTCCAAATTTTTTTTGGTTTATTTGAAACATTGTGTATAAGGCTTTCGACCACTATTTTTCATTGTGTCATATTGTTCAATTTGTAGATTCAATTTATTTATTACGTAAAATCCTCAATGCTCCTTACTTTGTCACAAATAAAATCATACATAAAGACCTTAAGGCTAAATGTACCGATTTTTAGTAAGATTTTTTTTCAAGAGATGGCAGCACTTTCGGGGCAAATTTACTTTTCTTCTCATTTGAATAC
>NW_027109686.1:69881-70320 GCF_000696795.3 Halyomorpha halys
TCTAAAGCCCTGATGAAGACCTGAAACTCAGGTCGAAACGTCGGCATAAAATAAATAAATATGGGTTTATTTATTTATGTTGTTCTTTGCTGACCACACCACCCGACAAACTTCTCCAATCGTTAATATATTTCCTATATGGGAAGTAAAAGTACAAAAACCAATTTTCAAATTTATTTTATATTTTATAAATGCGAATTTCGGATTTACATAATCCAAATTTTGCGGCTCTTTTTCGATTTTGTAAAAATCGGGGTCAGTGGTTTTTTTTTTTTGTACCCCGTAACAGAGCATAACCAGATAAGTCAATATCTTATTATATGATACCACCCAATGCTCTGTCTGATATCTATCATATTTAACATTATAATAATAATAAATTAACACACTAACTCATTTGCCCTCTCAGGGATTTTACTTGGTCTCACAGAATATAAGT
>NW_027109686.1:70370-71268 GCF_000696795.3 Halyomorpha halys
TCTGTGACCGGCTATTCAGAGATGAAAGATAAAATAAAAAAAATAATGACATAAACTTCAAAACAGCTATCCATAAGACAAATATACAATACGAGTAGACAATGCTTCGCTATTGCTATATTTGAAGATGTATATACATTAATTGAACACTATTGAAACTTTGATATCAATTAATATATAGATGAAGTAATAAGAAAGTGACTATAGTAACATAAATGATAATAGCTAACTTCTAGCTACATCGTATCAGCCTATATATATAATATTCGAAGGAAAACTCCTGAACATTTAGAAAATCCATAATCGGATGGGACATTACTTAAAATGCAAACAAAAAAATATACATTAGATTTTTAAAAAATTGTGAACTGAAAAAAAAAATCAAATTAACAAATAACCAATTCTTTTAGTTGGCAATAATGAAAAATATTAAATATTGAATCGGCAAAAAAATAAATTAACCCATCATTGGTGATTTTCTCTCACGTTAAAAGTTTTTCGGGTCTGGAAGCTGCTAGAGGAAGACTGGTTCTCATCTTCCTGGAATCTGCAGTTCACAGTCTCTTCCTTCTACACCTTCCCCCCAGAACTCTAGCAGCTCTGAGTATACTCTTCTCATGAGACATTATCATTTAAGTCGGATCAGCCCATAATCTTCGAAGGAAAATCCAGAACATCACAATCTGATGAATGGTAAGGCAGTCCATAAAGTACAAAAAAATAAATACTGGTTTTTATATATTAAAGTTAAACAATTTTTTTAACATTTTTTTTTTTTAATTTATTTATTGCTATTTACAACTGTATACACATATAGACAACAAGTAAATTTGCTGTAGGTGACATAGTGACATGATAAAAACATGTGGAGAATCTACCCACTGATAGAACTCCAATA
>NW_027109686.1:72510-73780 GCF_000696795.3 Halyomorpha halys
TTTTATTTAATTTATTCACAACTGTAAAAGTATTTTTACAACCAGCGAATGAGATGTAGAGAGAGAAAAAAAAATAATAATAATAAAAAAAAAAGTCAGGAAGGCATGAAGGTTAATGTCATCCAATGATGCCTCTCCATTAAAATTGAAATTTAAAAATCAATTTAAGAGGTCCCTCCCTATTCCAGCTCCTTCGTGAACGTCGTCTCGTATCTGCTAAGTCTAGTGTTGATAGTCCTTGAATTAGAGGGTTAGTGTGTGTTGGAAGTGCGTCCTGAAACAATATATATAATGATTTAATGGTTGTTTGTACGTAGGCAGTTCGTAAGTCTTTGTGTAAGTTCTTGTTACTGATGTAGGGGGGAGCGCTACTGGTCAGTCTTATTAATTTTGATTGAAACTGTTGCAGTTTCAGTAAGTTAGTTTTTTTGGCATATCCGTGAGTTTGTGCACCGTAAGTCCAAATTGGTCTGAGAAGGTAAGTATAAATCTTTAGTTTATGTGAAAGGGGTAATTTTGATCGTTTATTTAAAAGATGAAATCATAATTTAATTCGGAAATTTAGCTTTTGTTTATGAGCGAAACCCTGAAATGTTAATAAACACTAAACTAACGGGTAAACGTCCCAGGGGTAGACCGAAACGTAGATGGGAGGAATGCGTTAAAACAGATTTAGTGGAATTGGGTTTGGAGAGGCATCACTGGAAGGATGTATACAGAGAGCGTTTGGTGGTATCGGCATCGAACCTTCGGGTTCGTTAAGCTTTAATTATTATTATTATTATCCTAGTATTTCATTTGTTTTGTTTATACCTTTCGTTAAACCTTTGACGTTATTCCCTCTTTGACCTCCTCACCCATATTCAATTCAGTTTTGCTCTGCCCTCCTCGCAACGGTTAGACTGAACATTTCTCTCACCAGTACACTCCTAACGTTACATATTTTTTTTCTTATTTGAGTATTTTGCCCACCTGGACACTTCCTGCGTTTCGTATTATAAATCATGAGCCCAGGCAAGAAGATTTTGGATCTTTTAAAATTTCGGAAGAGCTTTTTAATTAAATTAATTTTTTTTTAAAATTATTTATTTAATGTAATTTACAACTGTACAAAATAATACAATAGGTAAATATGTACTATGTTTCATATACACTTGAAAATCTTGGGAAAGAACCACCCATTGGTGGTACTTCAAACATTAATTTAAATTAGAAGGCCCCGTGGCCATCTTCTTTTCAGACGCCTCGGAGGATTATCAGGGATTGTTAA
>NW_027109686.1:73830-74988 GCF_000696795.3 Halyomorpha halys
CAATCATTAATCTACGGTCAACTATCTACACCTCATTATAAACTATTTATACATCATTATAAAATTTAAAAAAAAAAAAAATACATTTTATCTTTTTTATTAAAGCCGAGAACCGTTGGGAAGAAGACAAGGTTCCGTGAAAGAAGTGATGTATGTCGGTCGATGGTACGGTATACCATGATACCATGGTACGGTATACCATGATACCATGGTAGTGTGTCGGTTCATGGTACGCGGCCGCACGTACTAGCTACCGCTAGTTGTTACCTTCTGTGACCGGCTATTCAGAGATGAAAGATAAAATAAAAAAAATAATGACATAAACTTCAAAACAGCTATCCATAAGACAAATATACAATACGAGCAGACAATGCTTCGCTATTGCTATATTTGAAGATTTATATACATTAATTGGACACTATTGAAACTTTGATATCAATTAATAAATAGATTAAGTGATAAGAAAGTGACTATAGTAACATAAATGTTAATTTCCAACTTCTAGCTACATCGTATCAGCCTATATATAATCTTCGAAGGAAAATCCTGAACATTTAGCAAGAAAATCCATAATCGGAAGGGACATTACTTAAAGTGCAAACAAAAAAATATACATTAGATTTTAAAAAAATTGTTAACTGAAAAAAAAATCAAATCAGCAAATAACCAATTCTTGTAGTTGGCAATAATGAAAAATAGTAAATATTGAATCGGCAAAAAAATAAATTAACCCGTCATTGGTGATTTTCTCTCACATTAAAAGTTTTTCGGGTCTGGAAGCTGCTAGAGGAAGACTGGTTCTCATCTTCCTGGAATCTGCAGTTCACAGTCTCTTCCTTCTACACCTTCCCCCCAGAACTCTAGCAGCTCTGAGTATACTCTTCTCATGAGACATTATCATTTAAATCGGATTAGCCCATAATCTTCGAAGCAAAATCCTCAACATTTATCAAAAAACCCATCACAATCTTATGAACGGTAAAGCAGTCCATAAAGTACAAAAAAATAAATACTGGTTTTTATATATTAAATTTAAACAATTTTTTTTAAATTTATTTATTGCTATTTACAACTGTATACACATATATACAACAAGTAAATTTGCTGTAGGTGACATAGTGACATGATAAAAACATATGGAGAATCTACCCACTGATA
>NW_027109686.1:76782-77180 GCF_000696795.3 Halyomorpha halys
TTATTTCAACTTATTTGTTTTATTCTCTGACCGCACTCCCAACCATCATCTTCTCACATATATTATTCACGATCAACTATTTTCTCATCATTCTGAAATTTTTCTGATGCGCGCGCAATACAAGATTTGTTTTTAGTGATTATACTTAAATATTTTTTATTTTAATAACAGCTTCCATTTCATCGTTATTATTCTTTTTTTTTTTCCATTCCACCAGCAATATAACTGAGACAGTTTTCCACTCCCCTCTGGGTGTAGCTTAATTTTCCCTCTTTTGGGGATGGAAATCAATTGGAAGGCTAGAAATTCTGGCCGAAACGTCGGCACTATTATTTGAAAGTTTCAAATAACATTTATATATTGTCAGCATTAAATGCTTCAGATTCTCGTTTAAACTT
>NW_027109686.1:78533-82970 GCF_000696795.3 Halyomorpha halys
CTTTTTTTTCCCATTCCCCTAGCACTATAACTGAGACAGTTTTCCACTCCCCTCTGGATGTAGCTTAATTTTCCCTCTTTTGGGGATGGAAATCCTAGGGCTACTAATCTCTCCCAGGAGCACTTAGAGTGCCAGCTGCCACAGCTTTCATTATTAAAAGTTTTTTTTAGTTTTATCATTAGTATTCTCAGAAGACATTTTAGAAGAATTATTATTTTCCAGTCTTGCGGTCAACGTATTGTTTTAAAAAAATCGATTATGTAAAATATGATTTTTATTTTGGTAAATTTTGACTGTAATAAGGCCTATCTGGATATACGGAGTTGATCATTGGGGTTCCACTAAACCTTCGAATTCCTCACGTATCCTCAATCCACGAAAAATCCTCAATGCTCCTTACTTAGTCACAAATAAAATCATACATAAAGACCTTAATGTAACCGATCTAGCCCGAACCAGATATCACTCCTTCCATTATAAACTCTCTAACCATCGAAACCCTAGAAACTAGTGGGATCTTGCATCCTTTTCCAATCCTGACAATGCTCCGAGGTGCCTGAAAAGAAGATGGCCACGAGACCAGCTATTATAAAATGTCATTAGAGTGCTACCAATGGGTAGTTTCTCTACACGCCTGCAACACTCCAATTTAACTTAGATCAGATTTACTAAAGGTATTATAATGTACAGTTGTAAATATCAATAAATAAATAATTAAAAAAAAAAAAATTATCCAACCTACCTTCGATCTAACAATCCTTACAATCCAAGATCCTTCGTAAAATTCTCAATGCTCCTTACGTTGTCAAAAATAAAATTACCCATAAAGACCTTCAAATTTTCCATTTGAAATCGATCTAGCCCGAACCACATACCAATCCTTCCATTATAAACTCCCTAACCACCAAAACCCTCTAGTTCCTAACCTTGTTTCTTCTTCTTCTTCTATTCCTGACAATCCTCCGAGGCGCCTGAAAAGAAGATGGCATCGAGACCTTCTAGTGTAGAAATATTATTAGAGTGCTACCAATGGGGTAGTTTCTCTAGCCTTTATCACTCTATTTTGATCTTACATCAAATTTACTTAATGTGTTTTTATATGAATAGAGTTGTAAATAGCAATAAATAAAAAAAAAAAGTGTGTATCTGGGTTGATAAAGTATTTTTTTTAAAATAAACTTGACATAACAGAAGTATTATATATATTATCAATTTTACTAATTTTTTGGATTTTCCCCAAAATGATTCTAAAAAATTTGGAAGTCGATTTTTTAAGGAAATTATACGTTTTGAGATCAAATAACCTAGTTTTCATCATGATTTGTTATAATATTTAAAAAAATAAAAACTATTGTCAGATGTACTTCCTTTTTAATTTAAAATTTCATTAGCAATAGTAACAGTTCGAATTAATACAATCTATATTATTGGCTTATAACCAACAATTTTTTTTTTAGCCCCAAATATGATATATTAGGGTATTTATGATTTTTAGTTTGACATGTTAAAGCGTGTTAAATGGAAAAACTCATGTTAAATAGAGAAATATTTCCTTCTTTTACTATGTTAAAACGATATAACATATAACATGGCTGAGTGTCTGTTATTAGGTTTGTTAAATGAGTAATGACGTCACGCAACAGACCAGCTGAGATCGTCATTTTGTTTGTTCTGTTAGGTTACTTGCTCGTAGTTTGTGTTTTCATTGTGTTAGTATTGTTTTGGACGTTTTTATAACTAATAAATCAATGGATGACAATAATAATAATAATGGAAGGACAGTTGTCAATTAGCTTATTTTGATTCTCTTCATCACAAATAAGAAGATCAAAAAGACACTCAGTAGCCAAACTTTCACACCACTTCCACTTTTCACTTAATTTAGGCAGGTTGTAAAAAATTACTTTAATCAAAACTTAGAAAGTAAACAATAATATGAAGTTTTGGAAGGTAAGGTTATAAAACAAGTTGCTCAGAAAATACACTAGAAGCTCTTATGCATTTAACATGACTTTAAATACGGCTGCTCACAATCCTATACTTTTAACATTTAACACAAGAATACCCCTATTATATAAAAAAGAACTTAACATTGTAATAGACGAGACAGAAGAATTGGTGATGGCAGCGCATGCGCGGGAGTTATCGGGCAGAGAGAGAGAGAGAGAGAGAAAAATCATATGTTCTGTTCTTGGATGTTTTACTGAATGGACATTGATGTAAAGTCTAGTGTATTTTTTGGTTTTTGTATGTATTTTAATTTTAGGTTAGATTATAAGTTAGTAATTAGTAGTACATAGATAGATAAGATTGTTCTTTTTATTCTTAATTTAAAAACAATTTTGATCCTTTTTATCTCTCAACTTTTATTCCTTAAAATTTTTCCAACGTTTCGGCCCTCAGGCCATTCTCAAGGATACTACCTTCAATACTGATGTCATTTCTTTTTCTCAATCTTAAAACTGCAGGCTAATTGCCTTTGTCCCATATAACTTTTTTTTTTTTTTTAATTTCTTAGATTTAAAACCTTTTTAAAAGTGTTGTGTAAAAAAGGTTTTAAATCTAAGAAAAACATTTTTAGAAAAAGTTATATGGGACAAAGGCAATTAGCCTGCAGTTTTAAGATTGTGAAAAAGAAATGACATCAATATTGAAGGTAGTATCCTTGAGAATGGCCTGAGGGCCGAAACGTTGGAAAAATTTTAAAGAATAAAAGTTGAAAAGAGATAAAAAGGATCAAAATTGTTTTTAAATTAAGAATAAACTAAACCACTCTCAAACAAGCATATATAAAATAATTAATCTAATGTTGTTCTTTTTAATTTACAGTTAGTTTAAGTAAAACTGTATTTCAATAAACATTAAAAACGCATGTTTCTTGTTGTGGATATGTGAGTTAAAACAATATTAATTATCCTTGCAATTTGAATACATTACACTTTTTATCTATGTCCAAAGGTGAACAATGACGCGTACATACTTGCACTCAGCTGGTCGTGGCAGACAGAGAGAAAGATCACTTCTCAATAAAGTTTTTAAACTTAACTTAGCTCACAGAAAAACCAAAAAATACACTAGACTTTACATCAATGTCCATTCATTAAAACATCCAACAACAGAACATATGATTTTTCTCTGTATGTGCCCAATACGTTCCGCGCATGCGCTACCATCACCAATTCTTCTGTCTCATCTATTACGAAATACAGTTTTACTTAAACTAATTGTAAATTAAAAAGAACAATCTTAACTAACAAAGGCCCTATCCTATGTTATTCTAATTATACCTACCCTATGCCTAAATATATATATCTATGTACTTATTACTAACTTATAATCTAACCTAAATTAAAATACATACAAAAATACACTAGAGTTTATATCAATGTCCATTCATTAAAACATCCAACAACAGAACATATGATTTTTCTCTCTGTCTCTGCCCGATACCTCCCGCGCATGCGCTGCCACCACCAATTCTTCTGCCCCGTCTATTACAACATAATTGACGATCTTTTTATATAATAAATGAAATATATTAATAATAAAAAATATGAGATTTATATAAATATCTGAGCCGTTCAATGCACACATCGATTAACTCCATAAAACAAAAAGTTGAGAAACGCGATGAAGTACTGATATTGTTTTCTAAAATTACTGTTATAATATAAATTAAAATATATAATGTAGAATGCATAAATACAGAAATAGCTTTCATCTAACGGTATATAAAATTAATAAGAAAGAATAGCAAAAAAATTATCGTCAGTAATGTTACAGTTCTTGATTCAGATATGCATCTGCATTTTATATCGACAATTTTTTTTTATTTTTCCTCCCTTATTCCTGTATGCCAAAACTTTTGCTCTGTTATGCTTTTGTAAATTTCGTGTCCATTTATCAGGATTACGACTTCTTTTCCTTCCAATCAATGTGTTTGTTGGGAAATTTGTACTGTTGCAATCAGATGAATCCGGGGAAAAGCATAAACGTCTTCTTGGACCAGACTTTCTGTTGATAAATCGTATTGAAGAACCATCAGTGTTTTCCTCATCCACATTGTTATTTGTCTCACTAGTCTTGATTTTAACGGTATAATATTTATTTCTTTAAAAACAATCTGGGATTAATGTTGAAAATACCAAGAGAATATGCAGTCCATATAATATTGGTGAAGTATACAATAACATTCAGCGTGCGAGATCACGTTATACTAACCTCCGTTTGCATTGCGCTTCTTTTCATATGTTTGCCAATATCGTTGGAGGGGGGGAGGAAGCACTTTCGGCTGTTTTAAAAAAAAAGAGCGATGATGCACGGTCGGAACAAATAATCGAATAATTAGTAATGTAATTGCGTTGTTGAAACGATTTACATTAGAGTATGGAGTTGATCACAATGGCTTCTGAAATAATTTACTTACTATTCAATTGC
>NW_027109686.1:84211-85010 GCF_000696795.3 Halyomorpha halys
TAGTATAATTCTACTATTTGAGTTTTTCTTTTACCGCACCCGGACCATATTCCATTCATAAAAAGTAAAGATTATAACAAGTCCTTTGATACTTAAATTTAAGATTTTTCAAAAAATGGAGTTAATCGATGTGGGCACTGAACGGCTCATATGTGTGTGTATGTGGATATGTATTTATATATACTCATACATGGCGTAAGATAGATGAAGCAAGAGGAAAGCACCCGTAGTCTACTCTGTTGTTTTCGAATCACGTGCCAACACTAGTGCGACACATACAACACGCGTCGTAAACAACAATGAACACTTTCCAAACTGGGTACTCGCGCTTTCACGAGTGAAATAGGTTCGCCTAAAGGATCTAAGCCTCCGCAAGTTTCACCCAACAGAGAAATAGATCTCACATACAGAAGCAGGCGACTTTGGAAAAGAGGACGTGTTAGTCGAAAGAGTGGTTTAGGCATTCCTAGCAAAAATGTCTAAGTTGGATGGAGATAAAACTTTAAATTATGAGGTAAATATAAAATTATGAACTATAAAGCAAGAAACTTCTTCAATAAATGTATCTAATATTAAGTCTTTATTCACTAACTTAACTAAATTAAAAAAAAAAAAAAACTACAACGATTCCAAAAACATGTCTTAAAATTTGAATAACCAAGACGAATTCAGAACTAAATATAGGTACTATACATGAATATAAAATATAATTAATATAAATAAAATCAATAGATGAATTAATAACAAGTCGTTTTAGAAAATTCAATCTCCAGTTAACAGTAGTCAAAACTGCAGTTGC
>NW_027109686.1:88020-88589 GCF_000696795.3 Halyomorpha halys
AAATTACATAGGCTATACTTATGTATTATTAAATTTACCCTACTAGTTATGTATTACTAATTTACTGTATACCCTTTAAAATTACTTATGTAAATTAAAAGGGTATACACGTAAAATTAAATAAGAAAAATTAAAGGTTATAAACAATAAATTAAAATAAAATAAAACAGATAAAAAGATGAAATATAAAAGAAAGTACAAACTAAGAGATGGAAAAAGGAGGGGTGTACCTTATACATCTATCTCTCTATCATATTTAAAACTAATTTTAATGAGTAGTCTCCTACAATTTATGTAGCTAGATCTATATTGAGAAGTTATATCACACCATATGGTTATATTTATTAGTAATTTGTTTCCAATCTACCTACATGAATATTTTCTCATATTGTTATAATTAAAATTTTATTATTTTTAAATATAACAAGATGGTCAGGGCTGTGGTCAAAAAAGAAAAACTAGTTTTTAACTATTTAATGTCCGAAGTTTCGCCCCACTTTGCAGGGCTTCATCAGGGCTAAAAAGATACTAAAACCAACTAAGAACATTACAACAATAAGATACAATAA
>NW_027109686.1:89370-99607 GCF_000696795.3 Halyomorpha halys
ACTGCCCCCTCTTGCTCCCCTACTCGGTACACCCATGAGAGTAGGTAAATAATCTTTGAAAGACGTTATCTCTAATATTAATCTCCAAGACATACTAAAACTACATAATGCGATTTTCTGTACGAAGAGAGGCATCACTTACAATAGTGGTTTATGTTCACTTTTGATTATTACGCTTACTGAATTATCTGCGAGCTATTCAAATATATAAAACTGACCTAGTTAACAAGATGGAGAAATGTATATTCGAAAGTAGACCAAGAGCTGACAAGAAAATTAGAAAGGAAATGGAAAAGTGGCTCTGGGGGAAATGGAGGAAACTAGAGAAAAATTGCAACGGGTGGAAAGCCAAAACAGATTGATGGAAGATTCCAAAGAAAATTATATCAAAGAAGGCAAACATGAAAACGTAATATCAATAGCTTTGAATTTTTTATATTATATAAGAAGTTATTTAATATCAATCGAAAAATAAATCTTTCTTTTATTAATTAAAAAAAAACTCATAAAATGTGATTCAGATTCATGAGATAATCTTGAGAAGGAACCACCCAATGGTAATGCTTCAATCATTGCTTTAAATTAGAAGATCCTGGGCCATCTTCTTTTCAGCCACCTTGGAGGATTACTAAGGATGAGAGATTAAGAAGTAATGGGATGTTAAGGTATTTATGGATTAGTTTATTTGTGTAATAAACGTAATAAGGATCATGAAGGATTTTAGATTGTAAGAATTGGACACGGAAGGGATAAGGGATTATATGGATTGGTGGAGCCCCAAAGCTCAATATAGTACGTCGAAATAGGTCTGTTTATCATAGTGTACAGAAGTTTTTTGTAGATATTGAATTATCGAAATCTACGAGCAGTTTCTTGTTGTTTCAGTCTAGTATGGGGGGGATTTCAAGTAAGTCTCTTGTCCTGATGGAGTCCTAAGTAGCGAATCTGTTTAACAGGTTTTAGAGGGATATTAAAAAAGATATAGTAAGGCAAGAGAGCAGAGGTGTGTAAAGATGGTATGGTGGTATTTGTTCGGATTTATTTTGATTCTCCAGTTTTGACACCATTCTTCAATTGATGTTATGTGTGCCTGTAGAGTTTACGATGCAGTACTAGGGTCGTTGTTTACAGACAGTACACATGTATCAGTGTATCTTATTAGGACTGTGTAAGGATGGGTTGGGATATAAGCTGTATAAAACTTATAGAGAAAGGGACCTAGGATACTACCTTGAGGAACACTGACTGAGAAAAAACCGATGAGAAGGCTAGGTTATGATTTACTTTAAAGGTTCTATCACAGAGGTTAGAATAGATTAATAGGAAACAGCAGGAAGGTATTGACGAAGTTTATACAGCAAATCAAGGTGCTAGACTCGATCAAAAGCTTGTTCAACGTCGAGAAAGAAACCCGTGCAGTACAACCCGCGCTCCAATGTTGAAGATATGACACCACACGATGAAAATGTATTGTAGAATAGCATGTTCTAAATTCAAACTGGTGGTCAGGACTAGCCATGATTAGGAGGATTGGATAGATAAATCTTAAACAAGCTAAAAACGTAGACTTTTATAATCATATATAATAAGATTTCTTTATAACAGACACCCAAGGATATTTGGTCCGTTATACGGCGACTTATTTTAAGAACGGGTAAATATGAAAAAAGTAGAATAAACCAAAATAATATAAATACATATATTTCTTTGCTTAAGATGTGATCCCCCCCCAGTTGAGCAGTCCCTGCCCGTTCTGTACTCCCCGGCCAACGAGCCATTATTACCTCCCGCACAATTATAAATGTTGGGCCAGATTGCTTGCATATATATTTATATTTAGGTTTATTAGATATAAATCTCGCATATATTGTATTTTTATGGTAAATAAAAATTTAGGAAGAAAAAAAAAATTTAAACTGTAATACCTAAAAACGAAAAATTCTGATTTTTTTTTTTTACTGATTGGACTGCTTTCAATGAGTAATTTCAATAAAAATATGTATTATGCTATTGCAATTATATGTAATTCTATTATAGAAATAGAATTTGATACTATAGAGGTTATGCATTAATCTCATTTTCCCGGGTAACCTACGGCAACCGAAAGGTTGAATTGGAGGGGCTGCCATAATACAGTATGGCATAGAATAGCCTACAGGCTATACTAGCGCCCATGTGGCTAACAGTCAAAACTCATCTCCACCGCGCACTGTAGTGAGGAGAGGTAACCCAGGCTGGATGAGGGAGCCATCTTGTCTTCTGCCAGAAGCAATCCATATTTTTTCTTCTTTGTTCACTCATCAGGAAAATCTACCATGAGTGAGTAGAACTCCTGGAGTTGTTCCCAGAAGTAGAGGAGAGTGAAGCATAAGAATGCGGAGGGAAGAAGGAAACATGGAGGAACTCCATCTAGCAACTAACATCTACATCATCATCAACCACCTAATTTTATATCTAAAATTTTCTATTCCATAGCCCAGTCATTCAAAATTTATTAACCTTCTAACCATAAATGGTTTCTCCATCACCTACATTACTTGTAACATAGATAATAAAATTTTATTTTAATTCTATTATGTCTCATTTTTCAATTATTCACTCAATCTAACCAGCCAACCCAAAAGTAAACTGTGTCTGGCATTAAGGTGAGTGTATAATTCATACACTCATTACAAATCTAATAAAATATCGCCTCAAACTTCGTGTTACAAGTGTATAGAACAATACATATATATTGTTCTGGCTTAAAAAATTCTTTTGAAATATTTATACAACTATGCATTTGTTCTGTTTTTAAATGGTATAAAGATTTTTTTGGAGTCACGAGCGACAATATGCACTTTTTTCTATACATATACATCATTATAAACCTTATGTAAAAATCAATATCGAATCAAAATTAAGAATAATAATATAACATTATTTCAAACGAAAATAGAGCAATATAGTTTATATTATTTTTTATAAAACGTTTTTAATTATTGTAATTTGTAATATAAAAATTATTAAAATTAATTTTAATAAAGCCTTTGAATACGATGAGTTAAATCAAAGAGAACAAAATACAGAAGTGAATAAGTAGTTGCGTAATAGCAATGATTGTTACCGAAATTCTCTCACGTACAACTCGAGTGAAAACGTGCAAATAATTCACTCCTTAACATGATACTATCTCATAAAACTCTTAGGAGCAAATTAAAAAGTCCATGCCACATTATTGATAAATTAAATTAGTTAAAGTGAATGCATATATATGTACTGAAATATATATTAAATTTTTTTTTATGTATATAATTTTTTATTTGCACCAGTAAAACTATTACAATCAGTAAATGAGATGTACTATTCAGATATGGCTTGAGAGAGACAGCACCCAGTGGTGCATCCTCCTCACGTTGAAATAAATTATTTTATTACACTAGGGGTATTCATGATATTGTGTTAAATGTAAAATGTTTTACCATGTTAAATGTTATAAGTATAGCATTGTGAGAAGCTGTATTTAAAGTCATATTAAATGATAAATGCATAAGAGCTCCTAGCGGATTTTCTGAGCAACTTGTTTTATAACCTTTCCTTCCAAAACTTCATGTTATTGTTTACTTGGTAATTTATTACAACATGCCTTAGTGAAAAGTAGAAGTTTAAAAGTTTGGCTACTGATTGTATTTTTTAAACTTTTTTAACTACGAGCAAGTAACCTAATACAGCAAATAAAACGGTGACAAGCTCAGCTGGTTTTTCGTGACGTCATTCTCAATTTATCAGCCCTAGTAACAGACTCTCAACCATGTTATATGTTATATCGTTTTAATATGCTAAAAGAAGGAAATATTTCTCCATTTAAAACACTTATACTTGTTAAACTAAAGATCATAACTACGAAAATATTAACGAATTTTATTACCCATTTCCTGAGATGACAATAATTAAAAGGAGACGAATCCTTGGTAAATATTTCTTTATTTAACATAAGTTTTTCCATTTAACACGCTTCAACATGTTAAACTAAAGATCACAAATACCCCTACTAGGAAGTGCCACACTCAACTTCTCTTCAGCCTATGCCGCGTTACGTCAGGGATGTCATTTGTTAACATCTATCGTATAAGTTCATTAAAATGTCCATGCAGTAGGGGTATTCATGATGTTGTGTTAAATGTTATATGTTTTACCATGTTAAATGTTATAACTATAGGATTGTGAGCAGCCCTATTTGAAGTCGTATTAAACGTTAAATGCATAAGAGTCCCTAGCGGATTTTCTCAGCAACTTGTTGTATAAGCCTTTATGTTTATAACCTTCCTTCCAGACCCTCATGTTATTGTTTACTTCAGTTTTGATTTAAGTAATTAATTAAAACATGCCTAGAGTGAGTGAAAAGTGGAATTTGTGTGAAAGTTTAGCTTATGAGTGTCTTATTGATCTTCAAACTTGTGAAGAAGAGAATGAAGATGAGCTAATTGACAACTGTATGGAAAGTCACAACAACTAATATGGTGGCGATCTCAACTGGTCTATTGTGTGACGTCATTCTCGATTTAACTGACCAAGTAACAGACTCTCAGCCATGTTAAATGTTATTTCGTTTTACCACGGCAAAAGAAGGCAATTTTTTTCGATTTAACACGAGTTTTTCCATTTAACACGCTTTAACATAGATCAGGAATACCCCTAGTGTATTGTGAAACTGTTTGTAAGTCATATAAATTTGGTTTGTTACACTCGGAATGCGTAGGTCGGTGTGAATGGTCTCGTTTGAAACGTAAAATGGTGAGTTCGTGCCAGTCTTAAAAATTGCGATTGAAAAGTTTGTATTTTTGTACACTGTTCTACTTTAGGTTTCGAACCCGGCTGTGGCAGATAGTTATTTTCTGTTTTATTGTAGCCGTGAGTCAGCCCTGTGGGTTCGGGAGTTCGGTGCACCCAGCCTCATAAACTGTATACCCTAAATTGGGTAAAAATATAACGGGGAAGGAGCAAATCACCTCCTAGCATAACCGTTGATCTAGTAACAGTATTTCCTTACTGCAGTCCTAACACTTTACTGCTTGTAACTGTTTTTTTTATTTATTTATTTAATGTGATTTACAACGGTACAAGTAATTAATACAATAAATAAATATGTTGTATGTTTCATTTACACTTGAAAATCTTGGGAAGGAACCACCCATTGGTGGTACCACAAGCATTAATTTAAATTAGAAGGTCCCGTGGCCATCTTCTTTTCAGACGCCTCGGAGGGTTATCAGGGATTGTTAAGGATGAAAGATTAAGAATTGATGGGTTAGGATGATTAAGGAGTTTGGAATGAAAAGACCCATATCTGTTTTGGGTCAAATATGCAACGAATGGGATGTTAAGGTCTTTATGAATGAGTTTATTTGTCACGTAATAAGGAGCATCGAGGATTTTACGTAGGATTTTGGATTGTAAGGATTGGATGCGGGAGGAATTTGATGGTTTGGTGGAGCCCCAGAGCTCAATTCCATATGTCCAGATTGGCGTTTGTCAAGTAAGTAGCAATGGAAGTCTCTTACCATCATTTACCATCCTATTCCAACATTGGGGCAAAATCTATTTAACGTACATGTATATTTCAGAAATACCCGTTTGAAAATGAGGAGACTTTTAAGATAGTTTAATCTAGTAATATTTAAAACGCGCCTGAAATTGAAAAAAACCGCGTGAAACCCTCCACTACCGCCCCCCATGGTAGACTTACTGATCTGACTTTTTAAGCTACATGCCTATATCCATGTCGTTTTTCCATTTCAGGCGCTTTTTAAATATTGCTCGATTAAACTGAACTTCCCATTCATTACAAAAAATTAGTATACACTACAATAATCAGACCAATTTGGACATATGGAATTGAGCTCTGGGGGCTCCACCAAACCATCAAATTCCTCCCGCATGCAATCCTACGTAAAATCCTCGATGCTCCTTATTACGTTGCAAATAAACTCATCCACAAAGACCTTAACATCCCATTCGTTAGAGATTTGACTCAAAACAGATATGCGTCTTTTCATTAAAGATTAAACTATCTTAAAGCCTCTTCTTCTTGTTCCAAGCTTATATTTCAAAAGTGATATAGGACTGTCGCTCCACAGGGGTCGTGGCGGGGCGGGTCCGGCGAGGAAGGATTGCCTTTTTGTGTGTGTGTTATGATCTCCTCTTGTGAGATTGTGACGTGTCGTACATCGACCAACCTACTCGCTAGAATTGTCTGTTTTATACTTTAGATTAGTACACCTTTATTTAAAAATTTAATCTTATATTGGCTAATTTTATTGTTATAAGCCTGGTTTATCTATCACAAGTTCACTTAATTACTCAACTGCTTAAACCTCTGTTATTTTCAAGAAGACCTTACAAATGTAACAACAAGGAATTCAGAAACATAATAAGTGGTCGTTGGTCTAAAATTAAATGTCTTTTAAACCAATTTCACTAATGGAATACGCATAAGTTAAATTAAAACAGTTTGAACTCCATGATTTTATTAAACTTCGGTTTTGGTGTATATATGAATATTTCAATGTTATATGTTTATCAAACTGCAAGATAGGGTTTTATGCACAATAATGAATAAATTATATTATTGAAAATGAATTATTAACTATGAAATATATTAACCAATTTAAGTGTGATATATATTAACCAATTTAAGTATGATATATATTAACCAATTTAAGTATGATATATATTAACCAATTATAAATAGTCCAATCAGTTTGAAAGGGAGCAATTTAAAAAGCAATTACATCATTAAACTCATCAGCAAATCTATTCAACCGGAGCAAGTTGGGCTGGTCCATTGGCAGCATGGATTGGGTCCTATTATTTTATTAGCAAGGAACAAAATTGTGACGGATAATTATAAATCAATTAAGAATAACGAGTTTTGGTCGATGAAAGAAGACGGAGTCATCTCTCAAGGAGATCGTGACAACAAAAATAATAAAAGGAAACCTTCCCTTTCCGTCCTATCTTCAAAATCCCATATATCAAAGGGAACCTTCTAGTACAAGAGCCCAAGAGGAGAAAAAACCCAGTTATCTCACCCCAATTTTTGATTACTTTAATGAAAACTATGTATAATTACTAGACAAAATTGATAAGTCTGCCAAGTATAGGTAGGGAGAATAAAAAATGGAGGCTGTTTCGAAGCGATAAAAAAAACTAATTTTTCATTCAAATCTCTATATCTTTAAAGGTAGGAACAACACAAGAGAACCTAAACGTTATCTAAAGAAGAGTAAATTTGC
Source organism: Halyomorpha halys (assembly GCF_000696795.3). Lineage (NCBI taxonomy): Eukaryota > Metazoa > Arthropoda > Insecta > Hemiptera > Pentatomidae > Halyomorpha > Halyomorpha halys. The sequence goes on from NW_027109686.1 coordinate 96,645, forward strand.
TAAAATACGAGCTCTAATAGAGTTATTTACATTAAATAGTTTTCGAGAAATAACTTTTTAAAAAGCAACATTTTATAAAAATTTTGTATGGGCCTTACTGAAAGATCAGTGGTTACTGAATTTATTTTGCAAAAATTTATATCTCAAAAAGCATTTGACGTAAAGATCTTTATTAGCACTCAAATTAAAGCTAGTTTAATGGACTATAAAGAAGTTTATTGATTGATATTTGTTCTGACAAATTTCTATTTGCCAAATGTATATTCTAACATTATAAAAACTGCTACCCCTACGAAGATAAGTGTCATAAACTACTTTATAGTAAGTTAAATTTCCTTTATTTTGAGTGTTGGCAGACATATGTCCGTCTTATGGATCTAGAGATATATTTTTTCAAAAATCCAACATTTTATACGAACAACTAGAAATTAACATTTAGAGATTATTTTGTCAAATAGCAACAGTAGTTTTTATTAACTCCTACAAAGATAAATATAATTAACTATTTTATAGTAAATTTAACTAGCTGAAAACTACTATTCCTACGAAGGTAAAGGTCATAAACTTATTTATATTCCATTAAACTAGCTTTAATTTGAGTGCTAATAGACATCTGTACGTCACATAGTTCCTGAGATATAGATTTCTCAAATAAATTAACTACTAATCTTTCAGTAGATTTTTAAGAACTTTTTCTTTTTTATAAGCTATATCTCGAGAACTATTGGACGTAAATAGCTCTTTTATGGCTAATATTTTAGCAAATTTACTCTTCTTTAAATAATGTTCTCTTAGATTTTCTATAGTAATAGTTTTTAAGATATAGAGCACTGAATGAAAAATTAGTGTTTTTTAAGGTTTTGAAACAGCCGCCATTTTTTATCCCCCCTACCTATACTTGGCAGACTTATCAATTTTGACTCTTAATTATACATTGTTTCCATTGAAAAGTAATCAAAAACTGGGGTGAAACAACTGCCTTTTTTTCTTCCCGGCTCTTGTACTATTCCCTTTCCGTCCTATCTTCAAAATCCCATATATTAAAGGGAACTTCTCCTTTCCATCCTATCTTCAAAATCCCATACATACATCAATGTTTATCTTACCTAAAGAATATTTAATCGTAGTGATTAGAGCACTCTTTAAAAAATTACTCATTTCGAGCTTCACTGTAAAATTGGTGCCCAAGCCTTCTTTTTCTTATCTATCATTCACTAATAACGATAGTACTAAAGCCGGAAAGAAAAAAAAGTCAGTTATTTCACCCCAATTTTTGATTACTTTAATAAAAACTATGTATAATTACTAGTCAAAATTTATGAGTTTGCCAAGCTGGGGGGATTAAAAAATGGCAGCTGTTGAAAACTTAAAAAAAAAATTTCATTTGAAGATCTATATCTTTAAAACTACCAACAACACAAGAAAACCTAGGAGAACATTATTAAAAGTAGAGTGAATCTGCTAAAATATCAGCCCTAAAAGAGCTATTTGTGTTCAATGACATTCAAATAAAAGCTAGTTTAATGGACTATAAAGTAGTTCATAAAGTTTATCTACGTATAAGTAGTAGTTTTCATGATTTTGCTAAAATAAATTGATAATTATTTGTTCCGAAAATCAGTTTGATTTATAAAAAACTTTATTTTAAGAAATCTTAAGACGTACACATGTTTGCCAGGACTCTAATTAAAGCTAGATAAATTTACTATAATATAATTTATAACGATTATCTTTGTAGGTGTAGTAGTTTTTATGATATTCGACATAATAAATTTACAACAAAATAAATTTCTAGTTGTTCGGATAAAAGGTTTGATTTTTGAAAAAATATATTTCTAGAAACAAAAGGCGTATATATGTCTGCAAACACTCAAAATAAAGGGATTTAACTTAGTATAAAGTACTCTATGACACGTATATGATATGCGAATATGAAATTAAATATAAATTAGGCACATGAAAATTTGTGAATTTGAATTGAAAATCAATTTATTTTAGCAAATAATATAAACACTACTACTCCTAAGAGGATAAACTACTTTATAGTCCATTCAACTAGCTCCAATTTGAGTGCTAATAGACATCTGTTTTTGAGATATAGATTTCTCAAAATAAATTCACTAACTATTAGTCTTTCTGTGCATTTTGTACAACATTTTTATGAAATGTTGCTTTTTAAAAAGCTATATCTGGAGAAGTATTGAACGTAAATAGCTCTATTAGGGCTCATTTAATAGAAACTTTACTCTACTTCAAATGACTTTCTCTTAGGTTTTTTATTATTGTCGTATATTTTAAAGATACATAGCTCCGAATGAAAAACTAATTTTTTTTTAAGGTTTTGAAACAGCCACCATTTTTTATTCCCCCTACCTATACTTGGCAGACTCATCAATTTTGACTAATATTTATACATAGTTTTCATTAAAGTAATCAAACATTGGGATGAGATAACTGCCTTTTTTCTCCTCTAGGGGTTATTTCGGCATAGGGAATAACGTTGTTTTTAGTAGATGTTGTTACTTTGTTTTAAACTATCCAAAAATGCATATTTCGGCCGAGTGAATACCAACGAAAGTTAGTGTATAAATTTTGTATTAAAGTGCAGTTTTCAACAGTAGTTTCGTTTCTTGAAATATTTTTTTAATTTCATCGGCTACTACCAATTTAATATTGGAAAAATTCATTTTTGCAGATTTTTAAAAAAATGTACTTTAGTGACCTTTGTCATGAGACTATTTTCAGAAAGTAAAAAATATTCGATACGGGAGAAAAACTTACTTGCTCAAGCAGAGATTCTGACAACAGTGGTTGAATTTTAATATTTGCAGATAGAGAGCGGGAAAAAAATCACGTTAAATCAACCGGACATTGTAACCACCAAAAAATACCGTTAAGATAAAACAGGAAAAATTAAATTAAATTAAATCAAAATTACATACAATTTTTTTCTTATCATATAT
>NW_027109686.1:101467-102602 GCF_000696795.3 Halyomorpha halys
ACCTTCATAACAAGGTGTACACAGTAGTCGAAAAATCTTTGAATAATTTATAATAAATTAAAAATTATGAATGAATAATTAATTTATTCAAGCAAAACCTTTTGCGGTTTTCAACATTAAATAATTTAAAGCGGATTTTATGGCGGCGTGATTTTGCCGGAAGGGAAGCAGGAAATCCAAAGTTCACTTCCTGCGGATTCACAAGCCGTAGCTGTGATGCCTATATATAAACATCGTTGCCTCCTGAATATCAATCATTTTATCTTATTCTAGTCAACTTTCTCTGACTAAATTACAGGTTTTTGAAGAGTTATTCGCTGGTCAATTCGTCACAGTAAACAGATTAGACTAACTTTCTGAATACTGAATTACGTTGAATGATTTCGCTCTTACACGTGATACCTAACACTCCAGCCTTATTGAAAATCCTAAATGCATGGTAAACAAAGATAGTAACGCAAGTCGGTATCAACACGATTGTCTGTTCCAGACAGGCAAACCTGGTAGTACAAGAGCCCAAGAGGAGAAAAAAGGCAGTTATCTCACACCAATTTTTGATTACTTTAATGAAAACTATGTATAATTAATAGTCAAAATAGATGAGTCTGCCAAGTATAGGTAGAGGGAATACAAAATGGCGGCTGTTTCAAAGCGATAAAAAAAACTAATTTTTCATTCGGAGCTCTATATCTATATTGGAATTAAACAAGAAAACCTAAGAGTATGTCATTTAAAGAAGAGTAAATTTGATAAAATATGAGCCCTAATAGAGTTATTTACGTTAAATAGTTTTCGAGACATAGCTTTTTAAAATTTTGTTAAAATTTCATAAAAATGTTTTATGGGACGTACTGAAAAATCAGTAGTTAGGGAATTTATTTTGAAAAATCTATATCTCAAACACTATTTGACGTACAGATGTCTATTAGCACTCAAATTAAAGCTAGTTTAATGTACTATAATGTAGTTCACGTTAGTTAACAATAAATAGTTTTCTTTTACTATTTTGATACTTCTATTGACTGCCACCCGGACTATCATCTTCCAATACTCTGATGTTCGTACACTAGTGATTCTTCTTCGGTGAATCGCTTACTCCATTCAAATTGCAGCTAACCCCTAACCTGCGACTCAC
>NW_027109686.1:104332-105730 GCF_000696795.3 Halyomorpha halys
TTATAAGAAAAATACACTGTTTTCAACAGATATATATTTTTTTATTGGAAGATTATTCCGGGAGCCGGTCAATATAGGTACAAAATGGTAAAAAACTTATTTAATGATAATATAACCTACCATAGCAACCTATGGTATCCTTTGGTTACCTTTAAGTGGTTATTGTATAGTGTATCCAAGATGAGTTTGCCTGTGAGTAAAGGATGCGGGAGGGGAGATGTGCAATAGCAAGCATACGTTCCCCTGCCAACCCTCTAATTTTTATGTTTCATTATATACCCTTTTAATTTTCCATTTACTTTTTTACTTATGTAATAATAAGTTAAAAGATGAAAAAACTTAAAATAGTAATAATAAAGAAATATATTAGTAAAAGAAAATACTGTCATGATTTATATAAATAAAAATACGCCGTTTTTCAATTTCAGGCGCTTTTTATGTATTGCTCTATCTAAAAGTCTCTCCTTCCCGTTTTAAGCTAATATTTCAAAAGTGATATAGGGCCTTTTTTTTAGTGTTATGGTCTTCTCTTGTGAGATTGTGACATGTCGTTCATCGACCAATCTACTCGCTATAATTATCCGTAAAGTCAGGTAAGTAAGGCTACCATGGAGTGCAGAAGAGGAGGGTTTCATGCCGTTTTTCAATTTCAGGCGCTTTTTATATATTTGTCTATCTTAAAGTCTCTCCTTTATTAAGTGTTTAATATCTTTTTTAGCCCTGACGCAACGTGGGGCGAAACGTTGGCTCAATTAAAATATTTATTACTATTCGAGTTTTATTTAAAATTATTATATACGGTCAATCAGCGATGTTCCAGTATTTAAAATAACATTTACTACAACTTCTACTCTCTACATATTTGCGATGTAATAAATAGTTTTACAAATAATTAAATTGATGTGAGAACAGAGATTGAGAGAGGCGCAGCTTAATCCAGACCCCTTAGAGTAATTTTGCTTTGAAGGAGAGTAGGATTATGGCACTTTCTGAGTAGAGTACATTATGTCACCTTTACACAGTATAACGAGTATTGTCTAATCTCTTTTGGCATCATAACAGCAAAACTAATAAGACAGAGCCTTCCCTTCCTGCCCCACCCCTAAAATCCCATGATAACAATCCTCTTTATCTCACCTTGAAAACATTTATTAATAGAGAATAGAGTAGTATTTCCAAAAAATTACTTTTATCGTGCTACATTTAAAACAAAAAATGTAATTATTATATTGCTACTTAAATTTAATTTTCTTTATCTTGTACATAAAGTTTTTATTTTATTTTGAACTGAGATCAAATGTACTAGATGTATTATATAATATACAATTATAAATTTCAATAAAAATATTTAAAAAAAATTATTTTGATCTATTATTTATTCAATTTTATTTTATTCAA
>NW_027109686.1:107160-107603 GCF_000696795.3 Halyomorpha halys
TAAATATGGTTTTGTTTATTTATGTTGTTCTTTGCTGACCGCACCCCCCGACAAACTTCTTCAAGCATTAATCTACGGTCAACTATCTACATCTCGTTATTTAATTTTGTTATTGAAACGTTGGAATAGAAAGACGGTGACAATAAGGGAATCAAGTTAATAAATGTACATACCCTTTGCTGTCCGATGAATAAATCACATCTATTCACCGATCAGCAGTAACTGTTATTCTATTCTCACAATCGAGGATCAATATTCCAATAATTCCTCTTCTTCAAGGACAAATAAACTGATTCACAAAATATTTATAGACGATTTCCTTTCTGTTATTGTAAGAAAATCGTTTGCGAGATAAAAAAAAAAAAGTAATTCTTCTCTTTCTATTTGTCAAACATCCAAAGAAAATTAAATACTAATAGATTCATGTGGCACTAAGCTATGTC
>NW_027109686.1:108154-108429 GCF_000696795.3 Halyomorpha halys
ACGAAAATTGTTATTTATTATTAAGACTAGGAGGCAGAGATGGGCAAAAATTAACTATAGTTGAAACTAATAGCTAACGTTGCCATGGATACGGGCCTTATTCATGAATGAGCCATTGATAAATATATATCGTATCCATGGCAATTTTAGCTAGTAGTTTCATAGTTGGCCAACTCTTGGCTAGGAGGTACTCTATCTATCTACTGGTGCAGTATGGTATCTAATGTTAAGGTTGCCATGGTGAAATAAAAACACTGGCTAGATCTGTGTAGACA
>NW_027109686.1:108959-114978 GCF_000696795.3 Halyomorpha halys
TTTTCAAAATTATAGTGTTTACTTCAATATACGATCATTAACAATAGAAGTGGAGGACTACGTGTGGTTTGAACTAAATTTTATCTTGTTTTTTGGTTGTTTTTTTTTATATTCACTTTTATACTCTTTTGGATAATAATGTAAATATAGTTATTAAGGTTAAGGTTAAGTCAACCTATAAGTTTTAATTGTTTTATTAATTGATAAGAATTCTTCTTTTTTTTTTCTTTTTCATTCTCTGTATATATATTTTTTTTCTTATTATTAAACTTTTGTACATATAATTCAGTTGTTCTTTCAACTTGTTAATTTAATTGGTTTTTTTTGTTGTTCACGGAATAGGTAACACCCCTAAGTTTTCTGTTATCTACTTGTAAAGGTATTTGCCAGTGGTTATAATTCAACTATTGTTTATATAGTGGTATATTTTAGTTATATTGTGGGCATAATGCTTCGGGGTTTTCGTTATTTCCAAGAAAAATAACGTGGCGCCTAAGGAGTAATTTATTCTTTATTGTTTTGTTTTGGTTTTTTCCTTTTGCAATTATATATTTTTTTTATTTGACTTTAACTCACCCCATTCTCCGCTGAGCGTGGGTAACGATAAACGTATAATTAAGAATAAATCAAAATTTGCGGTTATACTAACTACCACTACTTTTATCAATTATATTACTAGTTTATATTCTTATCTATTTAAAATGAAAATTAGTTGTATGTTGTATTTTAGGTGTGTTTTATTTATGTTAAAGAGGGGAATAATTATTCTTTACATATAATTATCACTTCTATATATATTATTCCTTTTATAATGATGAGAACATAGTTGACTGTGAGAAATATACATGAAGTTGGGGATGCAGTCAGAGAATAACACAAATAAGTTGAGGAAACGTATTTAATAGTGGCAACGTTTCGGCCAGAATTACTAACCTTCATCAAGGCTAAGAACAAATATCAAAATAACCACCAATGAATAAAAAAAATCACTACATAAAATAAGGTGACGTATGTAAGATGATATGTCTAAGTATTATGTATGATTTCATTTGTGACAAAGTAAGGAGCATTGAGGATTTTGGATTGTAAGGATTGGATACACAAGGAATTCGAAGGTTTAGTGGAGCCCCAAAGCTCAACTCCATAAGTCCAGATTGGCCTTATTACAGTCATGTAGATCAGTCTTTTGTAATGTGTTGGAAGTTTAGATCGTTTGTCTAGTAAGTGCTGTAATAGTCGAAATAGACGAAGTTTCCTGTCTTTTCAGTCTTGTGTGAGGATTACAGGTTAATCGTTTGTCTAAATGTAGTCCAAGGTATCTGTTCGACAGGAGTAAGAGTAACATTATTAAATGAAACTGAAGGGCAGTCAGTAGGTTTACGACCAAGTGTAAAGGTGATTTGTTCGAATTTATCATAATACTCCAATTACGACACCATTCTTCGAGGGCTGGGAACTGAATTGATGTCAGTGAAACTGAATTGTCTGATGTAGGGGATCGGGGCAGGAATATAAAGGCTGAGGATTGCTGACTCAGGTCTCGGGTTTATCCAGTGCAGGTGCACACGTACTTGGTTCCTTAACTTTATAAATAACGAAACCGCACCATCCGAAAATATTACGATTTTAACTTAAGATAAGTCAAACTTTCAATATTTGACAGAATCAAAACCTATTTTAGATTATATTTTTCCTGTTACTTTGGCACCGGCCGTATACATGCACTCATCTAGTCGGACCGCATTATATAAAGAAATCAAATAAATTTTATAATCTCTCTGAATTGTTAATAATTAAATCCAACCTAAAATTTAGAAGAGGATTTTATGTGATACAGTCAGATACCACCGTACTTCCCTATTCCTTGTTCGATTGATATGAAATAGTGTTTTACAAAAAAAACGAGCGAAGAATAGTTGAAAAGTTGACTATATGAATTGTCTATAGTGAGAATCAATTATTTATTTTTTCTAACCAAAACAGATTTACGAGAATGAAATTGAAATTTTAAACATTTGAACTTTCTCCAATTTCTGTTTCTTCTTTCTAAGCTGTTCGATGATACCATACAGTAAAAGAGCCCAAGAGGAGAAAAAAGGCAGTTATCTCACTCCAATTTTTTATTACTTTAATGAAAACTATGTATAATTACTATTCAAAATTGATGAGTTTGCCAAGTATAGATTGGGGGAATAAAAATGGCGGCTGTTTCAAAGAGATAAAAAAAAATAATTTTTCATTCGGAGCACTATATCTTAAAAAGTAGGAACAACACAAGAAAACCTAAGACAGCATCATTCAAGAATAAATTTGCTAAAATATGAGCCCTAATAGAGTCATTTACGTTAAATATTTTTCGAGATATAGCTTTTTAAAAAGCAATGTTTCAGAAAAAGGTTGTATGGGACGTACTGAAAGATGGGTAGTTTTGAAAAATTTATATCTCAAAAAAAATTTGACGTACAGATGTCTATTAGCACGCAAATTAAAGCTAGTTTAATGAGCTATAAAGTAGTTTATCATGATTGTCTTCGTAGGAGTAATAGTTTACATGAAATTTGTAAAAATAAATTGATTTATAGTTGTTCCGACAAAAAACTACTACCCCTACGAAGATAAGTGTCATAAACTACTTTATAGTAAGTTAAATTTACTTTATTTTGAGTGTTGACAGACATATGTTCGTCTTATGGATCTAGAGATATATTTTTTCTAAAATCCAACATTTTATACAAACAACTAGAAATTAACGTTTTGTGAGTTTATTTTGTCAAATATCATAAAAACTACTACTCCTACAAAGATAAACATGACTATTTTGTAGTAAATTTAACTAGCTTTAATTTGATTGCTAATAGACATCTGTACGTCACATAGTTCCTGAGATATAGATTTCTCAAAATAAATTATCTAAGTACTAATCTTTCAGTAGATTTTTAATACATTTTACTTTTTAAAAAGCTATATTATATAGATACTTTAATGGAAACTAGGTATAATTACAAGTCAAAACTGATGAGTCTGCCAAGTATAGGTAGGGGGAATAAAAAATGCTGATTCAAAACCTTAAAAAACATTAATTTTTCATTCGGAGCTCTATATCTTAAAAACTACCAACAACACTAGAAAATCTAAATTTTCTAATCAAAATTTTATATTTTAAAAATGGTTCTCAAGAGCTCAATATAAGAAATGTGAGAAAAAGACTGACGTGTTAAAATCGACCAAGCCACTGATGACAGGTTAACTAACCTAACCTTAACTTAGCAACCTAGCCTTATCATAAACTTTATAAGAAAAAATAAATTAATAAGGAAACAGAGTCTACACTTAAGCGCTTTTATGCACATCCCACTCACTTCCATGTTGGTTACTTTCTAATTTTTTTTTTTTTTTTTTGTTTTCATACAAAACTGGTATGAAACAACTTTTAGTAGAAGTGTGAAAGTTTAAAGTAAGCATATAAATATACCTTATGCCTTTACTTTCGTAATCCATAACTTGAGTCCATTGTAAATAAATAATAATTACCTCTATAGCTGCAGATCGTTAAAGAAAAAAGAAAACTCACCTAAAACATAAAAAGTAAACGTTAATAATATTCCAGCAATAATATATAATATATGAACATGTATAACTGTAGTAAGGGCCACAGCCGGGTTGTACTAGTAATACAAGAGCCCAAGGGATGTATAATTACTAGTCAAAGCTGATGGGTCTGCCAAGTATAGGTAGGGGGAATAAAAAATGGCGGCTGTTTCAAACCCTAAAAAAATAATTAATTTTTTAATCAGAGCTCTATATCTTAAAAACTACCAACAACACTAGAAAATCTAAAAGAACATTATTTAAAGAAAATTAAATTTCCTGAAATATTAGCCCTAATAGAACTATTTACGTCCAATAGTTCTCGAGATATAGCTTTCATAAAAATGTTGTATGGAACGTACTGGTATATCACTAGTTAGTTAATTTATTTTGAAAAATTTATATCTCAAAAAAATTTGACGTACAGATGTCTATTAGCACTCAAATTAAAACTAGTTTAATGAGCTATAAAGTAGTATATCTTCGTAGGAGTAATAGTTTTCATGATATTTGCTAAAATAACTCATTCGGACAAATTTTCATTTTCCAAATTTATATTCATATGTGAATATCATAAAAACTACTACCCTTACGAAGATATGTATCATAAACTACTTAATAGTAAGTTAAATTTCCTTTATTTTGAGCGCTGGCAGACATATGTGCGTATGGGTCTAGAGATATATTTTTTTCAAAAATCCAAGATTTTATACGAACAACTAGAAAGAAACATTTTGTGAGTTTATTTTGTCAAATATCATAAAAACTACTACTCCTACAAAAATGAACATTATTAACTATTTTATAGTAAATTTAACTAACTTTAATTTGAGTGCAAACAGACATCTGTAAGTCCAATGGTTTCTGAAATAAAGTTGTTGGTAGTTTTAAGATATAGGAGCTCCGAACGAAAAATTAATGGTTTTTAAAGTTTTGAAACAGCCACCAATGTTTATTCCTCCCTACTTATACTTAGCAGACTAATCGGTTTTGACTAGTAATTATACATAGGTTTCATTTAAGTAATCAAAAAGAGGGGTGAGAAAACTGTCTTTTTTCTTCCCAGCTCTTGTACTATAGGGATGCCCTCGCACAATAGCCAGATTAAGCTAGGTTTTCTGGCTAGTCTATGCCCAGGAGGAGAAAAAAGGTAGTTATCTCATCCCAATATTTGATTACTTTAATGAAAACTATGTATAATTACTAGTCAAAACTGATGAGTCTGCCAAGTATAGGTAGGGGGAATAAAAAATGGCAGCTGTTTCAAAACGTTAAAAAAAAACTAATTTTTCATTCGGAGCTCTATATTCTAAAAAGTAGCAACAACACAAGAAAACCTAACAGAATGTCATTTAAAGAAGAGCAAATTTGATAAAATATGAGCCCTAATAGAGTTATTTGTGTTAAATAGTTATCGAGATATAGTTTTTCAAAAAGCAATATTTCATAAAAATGTTGTACAAAATGTATTGAAATTATAAATTAATTTATTGTTTCATGTGCCAAATTTATATTTATATACGAATACCTTAAAAACTACTACCCCTACGAAGATAAGTGTCATAAACCTCTTTATAGTAAGTTAGATTTCCTTTCTTTTGAGTGCAGGTAGACATATGTGCGCCTTAAGGATCTAGAGATATATTTTTTCAAAAATCCAACATTTTATACGAACATCTAGAAAGAAACATTTTGTGAGTTTATTTTGTCAAATATCATAAAAATTACTATTCATACAAAGATAAAGGTTATAAACTATTTTATGATAAATTTAACTAGCTTTAATTTGAGTGCTAATAGACATTTATACGTCACATAGTTCCTGAAATATAGATTTCTCAAAATAAATTAACTAAATAATGATATTTCTGTACATTTTTAAGAAAAGTTGCTCTTTAAAAGGCTATATCTCGAGAACTATAGAACGTAAATAGCTCTTTTAGGGATAATATTTCAGCAAATTTACTCTTCTTTTAATAATGTTCTGTTAGATTTTCTTGTGTTTGTAATTTTAAAGATACAGAGCCATAAATGAATTTTTTTTTTTATCGTTTTGAAACAACCACCATTTTTTATTCCCCCTACCTATACTTGGCAGACTCATCGATTTTGACCAGTAATTATACATAGTTTTCATTAAAGTAATACAAAATTATAACGGCCTTTTTTTTTCTTCAGGGCGCTTGTACTAAAAGAGGTTGCCAGTGCAATAGGTAGGAATCACCTCTGCTAACAATAACAATTTCTATTCTTCAGAAAAAGACAAAGAGATTACTACATAATAACCGAGAAAGAAAGTATACTTTCCGAGCTATATGCCAAAAATGATTAATTTTCTTAATTTTTTTTTTTTTTTTTTAAATCGGGATAGCCTATATTCATCCCAGGAAAATCCTGAACATTTGGCATAAAGTCAATCACGATCGGACAG